>NW_027551951.1:0-209308 GCF_045843805.1 Urocitellus parryii | reverse complement strand
TAATGTTAAAAATGATGTAGATACTACTGCAAATAAAACTGATTAAATCACTGACCTGTTTCCTTTATTATTAACGTATTTTCCAAAGTGTGACCTGGAAAACTAATAAAAAAAATTTCTGTGGCCTTTAACATTAATATGATATCCACAGTGTGGCTTCCAGAACCAATGTAATTGCTTCAATGTCACATTCATGCTAATATGATGCCCATAAGATGGCATCTACAACTTTTGCAATAGCTGCGCTGAGGCCTTTACCTGAATGTGATATTAATATCATAGCATCTGAAATGAATATCATACTTGGCCTGTGACATGTAACACTAACACAATAGCTGAACTTTGCATTCAACTATATCCATACTGTGAGATCTAAAGCAAATATAATCTGTCCTGTGGCCTTAAATATGAATGTAATATCCATACAATAGCAACTAAAACTAATATAATATCTGCCTTGTGGACTTTAATACTAATATAATGGTCATAATATAGTATTTAAAGCCTAATATTACATGTAAATTTGATATAATAGCTATGCTGTGGCCTTTATATTAATATAACATCCATACTATAGTATCAAAAACTGATAAAACAGGTGTTCTGTGTCCTATACTTATTCCTATAATATACCATGTAAAACTAATTCTGCCTTGTGAATATTATGTTAACGTACATACTGTAGTATCTAAAATTAATATAATATAGTAAATTTATAATTATATGATAGCCACATTATAATATTTTAATAGTAACACGATATCCATATTATAGTATCCAAAATCAATATAATACCTGTCCGGTGGCTTTTAACATTGATGTAATATCCATACTGTAGCATCTTATATTAATATATTAGCTGCCCTGTGGCATTTTATACATATATAATATCTAAATGTAACAGCTAAAACTAATATAATATCTACTTTTTGGTTTTCTAATTATTATAATATTAATGCTATTGTATCTAAAATTGGTATAACA
The DNA here is from genome assembly GCF_045843805.1 of Urocitellus parryii. Taxonomy (NCBI): domain Eukaryota; kingdom Metazoa; phylum Chordata; class Mammalia; order Rodentia; family Sciuridae; genus Urocitellus; species Urocitellus parryii. The sequence continues at coordinate 208,324 of NW_027551951.1, read as the reverse complement.
TCTGCCCTGTGGCCTTTAATATTAATATAATTTTTGTGGTGTAGCATCCAACAGTAATATAAGAGCTGCAAAGAGCTGCACTATGGGCTTTCTTACTAGGATATATTTCCATTGTATAACATCTAAAACTAACATAAGAGCTCCCCAGTGGCCTTTGAATTAAGGTAATAATAATAACATAACATCTTAAACTATTATAATAGCGGAACTTTGGCTTCAAGACTAATATAACTTGTTAATATAATAGCTCCCTATGGCCTTTGATACTAATACAGTATCCAGGCTATTTGTTCTAAAACTGATACAATAACTTCTATGTGTCTTTGAATATTAATGGAATATACATGCTATTGCATCTAAAACTAATAAAATAGCTGAGCTGTGGTCTTTAATACTATGATATTCTTATTATATCATCTAAAATTGCTATAATAGTTTTCCTGTGGCCTTCAATATAAATATGATATCCATATTTGAGCATTTCAAACTAATACTAATGTGATACCAATATATATCACCTCAAATTGATATAGTAGCTGCCCTGTGGCTTTTAATACTAATATGATAATCATACTATAGCTGCCGTGTGGCATTTAAGTTTATGTTCTATTTATTGTGTGGGCTCTAAAATTAATATAATAGCTGCCTTATTGTCTTTAATCCTAATACGATGACCACACTAGAGAATCTAAAAGTGACACAGTAGTTTCCCTGACCCCCAATACTAATGTGATATCCATACTAGAGCATTGAATATAATATGATAGTTGCCATGTGGCAATTAATATGAATATGTTATTCATACTATGGCATCTTATATTAATATAATATCTGCAGTGTGGCCTTTAGCACTCATAATAGGCATACTGTTATCGAAAACTGATGTATTATCTGCCCTGTGACCTTTAATACTGATATAGTCTCCATCATAACATCTATGCTGCCCTATTATCTTTAATATGATATCCATTATTACAGCATCTAATAGTAGTAGCTAAACTTTGGCATTTCATACCTGTTATGAAATTCCCAAAAAACCCTTGTGTAAGACAATGGAAAAAAAGTTGAGATGTCAAAAGATTTGGTTATGAGAGCCTTAACCTAATTAGTGCATTAACTCACACATTGGGATTAAGTGGTTTTTAACCAGAGGCTATTAATTTAGGATGGGTGTAAATTTAGGGTGTGGCTGGAGAGATGGGTCACTGGGGACATGCCTTTGGGGTTTATGTTTTGTTCTTGGTGAGCAGGGATCTCTTTCTTCTTCTTTGCCATGCCCTGAGCAGCTTCTTTCATACCCTTTGGCCATGATCATGTTTGCCTTACCTTGGGCCAAGAACAATGCAGTTGGTCATATTTGGACTGAGGCCTCTGAAACTATGAACACCTAATAAACTTTTCCTCCTCTAAAGTTTTTCTTATCAGGTCTTTTCATCATAGTGGCAGAAAAAGCTAACTAAAATACAAGGTGGTACCTAGAGTGAATTAATTGCTCTGAATAACAGCACATGGTCACATGGGGTTCAGAAGCCTGGATGCTGTTTTTTGGGGGGAAGAAATTTTGAAAAGTTTAGAGATGCAAGCTGAATCTTTAGAATGTTGTAGGTGGATTTTAATGGGGGTTCTGGTGGGAGCCCAGAAGTCTGTAATGCTAATTGGATTACAGATAGTAAAGACTGGACTTGTGAGGTTTCAGAAGAGAACTCTATTGGAAATAGAATGAGAGGCCATTCTTGTTAAATTTTGGCTAAGAAGTTGTGTATATTTTGTTTTGTACTGAGACTTTCTGGGAGGCTGAATTTAAAGGTGATAGTGTAAGTAATCTGGTGGGTGGTAATTTCAAGGCAGCAAAGCATTTAGGCAATGACAAAAATATTGCTGGCAACTTTTGTCCAAATTTACTGTGATAATCAGGATCATTGTTAGACCACGACGCAAGAAAAGACCACTGACTCCAATTAAAATCAAATTAAAGCAAGCTTTTTATTTCGACCGGCTGGGCTGCCTTGCCCCTCAAAATCGTGGGAGCCAAGGACAGCCCCGAGGCTTCTTTGTGGCCCAGTTTTATACCCCAAAAAGTTACACAAAGGAGGGGGGTTACAGATAACAACATTCTGAAGAGCATAACACAAGTTTACATTTTTGCTGGCCCCGACATCAGAATTTATGGAGATCTTAGAGACTCAGAGAGGGTTGTTATCTGGCCAGGGAGGGCCAGAATTTATGAGGCATCACTAAGGTTTAGGAAAGGGTTGTTATATGGTCAGGGAAAACCGGACCTGGGTGAGTTCAGGGCAGGGGCAGGCATTCCAATCAGCTTTACAACACCAACTAATGGCCAGGCCATACAGACATCCTGATATTTTTACAGAAAACAGAAATGAATCCTTCATAACTTGTGACAAGCTGGCTTCTAATCTAATGTGATAACTAGGCTAGGTATATCATCATAACTTGCAGTTTTGCCAGAAAAGTGTGAGGCAAACTGAGGCTAACAAAGGAAGTTGTGGTTGTTAAAGAAATTAGAACCACAAAAGATATGCTAAATATTTTACTCAGAGACAATAGGAAAGTTGGCCTGAAGGCATCTCAGGAATCTGCAAGACCATCCTCATCTTGTTTGCAGAAGGAGCCCAGGAAGTTGTTTCACCATGCTTAGAGGCTCAGGCTCCTCCAGGCTGCTGAAACCATGGTCTCAGGAGGCTTGACTACTGCTTGACATGGTGGGAACTTGGCATCAACCATGTGGTGCTAGTTCTGTAGGGTTGAAAGATGCTGGACTAAGGGGGTCATAGAGGCATCCATGGAGATGTCAAAGGAAAACCTGGGAGACCAGGCAAAGTGTAACAGGGTTGGAGACTCTGCAGGTAGCCCCTGAGAGGTTGATGAATGAATTAATGAGAAGGAAGCTGAAACTGCATTGGAGATCTCTGAGATTAAGGGATACAAGTATCATGGAACATCTGCCAAGGAAACTCAAGGAATTGAGCAGAGACAGGCCAAGAAGAGGCCACATAGACTGCTACTAACAAAACCATAGGAGTGGAGTTACCCAGGCACTTAGGATAGAATATCACAATGCCATATGCCTTAGATGCTAGATGTGAAAATACAGGTTTTGTTTGCCCAGCTGGATTTTGGTCTTGCTTTTGTTCCGTGCCTCTCTCTATGACCCTATTTCTCCCTTGTAGGATGGAAATGTTTACTCTGTGCCATTATATATTGTGTGTGTGTGTGTGTGTGTGTGTGTGTGTGTGTGTTGATTTTTACAGGGGTTTTCACACAGTGATTTTGTTTTGAATCTCAGAAGAGACTTTGGAATTGGACTTTTGGGGAATTCTGAAACTGAAGAACATCTAGACTCTTGGCAATGGACTCAATGTATTTTCATTGTGAGATGAGCATGAACTTTTGAGGGCTGGGAGCAGAATATTATGGTTTAGATATGAGATGTCACTCAAAATGTCATGTGTAAAAAAATGCAAGAAAGTTTAGACATGAAATGATTGGGTTATGAGAGCCTTAACCCAATCAGTCCATTAATCCACTGAGGGTTTAAGTGGGTGGAAACTGTAGTAAGGTAGTGTGTGGCTGGAGGAGGTGGTTCACTGGGGGAATTCTTTTGAGGTGTATTTGTTCCTGATGAGCAGATTTCTGTATCTGCTTCCTGTTTGCCACATTCTGAGTGGCTTTCCTCCTCCACAAAGATGGAGTTGGCCTTTTATGGGCTGAAACCTTGGAAACTGTGAGTGCCAAATAAAATTTTCATTCTCTAAAAATGTTCTGGTCAGAAATTTGAGATTCAAAGGTAAAAAACCTAACTAAAATAATACTATACTATCCAGAAATAATATAATAGTGGCGTTTTGGCTCTTTGTACTACTATAATATCCATAGTATAGTATCCAAAATTAGTTTAATACTATTATGATATCAATACTATAGCATCCAAAACTAATATAATACCTGCACTATGTCCTTTAATACTATGATGATATTCATAGTATAGTAACTACAACTAATATAATAGCTGTCCTATGGCCTTTAATATGAATATAATATCAATCATGTGGCCTCTAAAAGTGAAATAACAGCTGCCTTGTGGTCTTTTAATACTAATATATTATCATCTGTACTATGGAACCAAAACTGATATAATAACGCCCCTGTGAACTTTAATATAATATTCATATTGTGGCATCTAAAGCTGATATAATAACTAAAATGGTATATTTAATGTTAGTATTATACCCATACTGTGGCTCCAAAGCTATTATAATAGCTCCATATGGTCTTTAATATTAATATAATATCCATACTATAGCATCTAAAACTAATATAATAGCTGTCCTGTGGCTTTGAATACTACTATGATATTTGTATTATAACATCCAACATTAATATAATATTTTTCATTAGTACCATTAGTACTAAAATGATATCCATAAAATTTTACCTGAAATTCCTATAATATCTGCTTTATGGCCTTTAACACTAATATGGTATTCATATGCTCTTACATTTTAATATAACATTGATACTAGGACATATAAAATGAATATAATAGCTACCTTGCGACATGTAATATTGATATAACATCTATATAATACCTATAAGACTAATATAGTAGCTTCCATGTGGCTTTTAATATTAAAATAATATCTTTAATTTCACATCTAAAATTGATAGAAAAGCATCCCGTGACCTTTAATACTCATAAAACATACACACAGTAGCAATTAAAATTGGCATAATAATTGCCTTGTGGCCTTTAATACTACTATCATATCTCTTCTAGAGCATCCAGAACTGATGTAAGAGCTGTCCTGTGTGGCCTTTAATGCTAATATGATATTCGTACTATAATATTTAAAACTGATATAATATTTGCCCTGTATCTTTTAATACTAATATCTTATCCACATTATTAGGTAATACTGATACAGTAACTTCATTGTGGCCTTTAACACTAATATCATATCTATCTTATAGCATGTAAAACTGTTATATTAGCCACCCCATGACCTTGAATACTAATATTATAAGATAGCATTGAAAATTGTTATATTAGCTACCTATAGATTTAGTATTATTATTTTATCCTCACTATAACATCTCAAATTATTGTAATAAGTTCCCTGAGGACATTAGTACTAATAAAATAACCAGATTATAACATAAAAATAGAATATAATAACTGCCTTGTGGCCTTTAATTCTAACATGATATACATATTATGGGCTCAAAAATTAACCTAATAGTTGCCAAAAAGCTTTTAATAATAATGACCATATTATATAGCATCTGAAATGAATATAATAGCTGTCCTGTCTTCTTTAATACTAATATAATATCCAACCTAAACCATCTATAACTGACATAATCATTGCCCTTTAGGCTTTAATACTAATATGGTATCCATAAAACAGCATCTAAAAGTAATGTAATAGCTGCAATTTGGTCTTTATTATTAATGTAAAATCCATAGTATCACACACCTAAACTAACTTTTTGTAGATGTTAATATTAATAAAATAAATATACTGTGGCCCATAGTACTAATACAATGGCTGTCATGTGACCTTCAATATTAATATATATCCACAGTATAACACCAAATGCTAATATATAATGGTTGATCTGTGGCCTTTAGTACTAGTATGATATCTTTATAGCATCTAACATTAACAATATCTGCTTAATTGCCTTAAGTTATATGATGCCCAAACTATACCATCTGAAGCTGATATAATAGTTGCCCTATAACATTTAATATTAATATGAAATACACACTAGAGATCATCTAAATCTAATATCTGCCATCTGATCCTTAATACTAATTTCTGTACTATAGCATCTAAAATTAATAAAATAGCTTCCTGTGGTTATTAATAAAATATCAATATTGTGGCCTCTAAATCTGAAATAATACCTGCCCTGTGGCCTTTTGACACTAATATTCATAATGTAGCATCTAAAACTAATAAAATAACTGACCTATGCAGTTTAATATTAATATTATAGCTATAATATCATTTTTAAAACTAATATAATTCCTCTACAGTAGCCTTTAATCGTAATACAATATCCATCCTATAACATCTAAAACTAACATAAAAGCTGTCCTGCGGCATTTAGTATTCACATGTTATTCATAATATAAAACATAAAGCTAATAGGTCGGGGATGTGGCTCAAGCTGTTACGTGCTTGCCTGGCATGCGCGGGGCACTGGATTCAATCCTCAGCACCACATAAAATAAAATAAAGATGTTGTGTCTGCTGAGAACTAAAAAATAAATATTGAAAAATTATATCTGTCTCTCTATCTTAAAATAAAATAAAGCAAATATAATTGCTCACTATGGCCTTTAGTGCTTTATGGTACCCACACATAGCATCTAAAATAATACGATAAATCCCTTGTGAAATCTAATACTAGAATGTTATCCATATTATGTCATATAAAAATAATACAAGTAGTACTGGGGTATTTAATATTAATGTAATACCATACTCTTATCATCTTAGAGTGATAAAATAGCTGCCCTGAGCTCTTTAGTTCTAATATAATATTCATATTATAGCATTTAAAACTAATATTATAGTTTCTCTATGGCTTTTGATCCTAATATGATACCCATACTCATATTTAGATGCCCTTAAAATAATATAATATTTATATAATAGCATCTAAAATAAATATAATAGCAGCTCTGTGGCCTTTAAATTCAATGTAATATCAATTCTATAGAATGTAAAACTAATTTAATAGCTGTTCTATGTCTTTAATACTCAATAATATCCATACTATAGCATGAAAAATTAATAGCTGCCCTGTGGCCTTTAATGTTAATATAAATCCTTGTCATAACTTTGAAAACTAATGTAATAGTCCATGTAGTTTTTTTTGTGGTAAATGATATACATTATTGAGCTCAAGCTATAATATAGTTACACTGAGTTTTCAATACTAAAGTAATATCCTTAATATAGCATCTTAAACTAATATAATAGATGGTCTGTGAACTTTAGTATTAATTGAACATCTTAAACTAAATAGCATCTTAAACTAATATATGTCCTGTGGCTTTTAATATTAATATGACATTCTATATTAGTGAATCAAATACTAATATAATAAGTACCCAGTGGCTTCATTATTAATTGATATTTATACTATAGCATGTAAAATTAATATAAAACCTGTCTGGTGGCCATTAATATTAATGCAATAATATTATGAATGTAATATATATACTATATATATTATATATACTATATACTATATATATATTCAATACAACTGTATCTGTACCTAATATAATATCTACCCTGGGGCCTTTAATATTAGTATAATTGAGCATACTATAGTGTCTCAAACTGATACAATAATTGCCCATTGGTTTTGCATACTAATGTAATATGCACAGTAAACCATCATATATGAATATAATACCTGCCTGTGATGATTAATATTAAAGTAATGTCCATACTACTACAACTGATACTTATATAATATCTGCCCTGTGGCCCTTATTATTAACGGAAATCCATACTATAACATCTTTTAAATTTTAAAATATTTTTCTTAGTTGTAGATGAACACAAGACCTTTGTTTTATTTTTTTATATTTATGTGGTGCTGACGATCAAACCCAGTGCTGCACATGTGCTAGGTAAGTGCTCTACCACTGAGCTGCAAACCCAGCCTCTATAATATAATATCTTAAACTAATAAGATAGCTTTCTTGTGGCCTTTAATATTATTAATATATTAATATACATACATACATATTGTGACTTCTTCTAACAATAGAATAACTTGCCTGTGGCCTTCTATATTAATATTATATCCATACAGAAATATAATAGATCTCTTGTGGCCTTCAATATCAATGTAGCATTCCTACTACAGAATCTTAAAACTAATATACTCCCTGTCCTGTGCTCTTAGTACTAATATGGCATCCATAAAATAGCAACTAAATCTTATGTAATATCTGCTATGTGACCTTTAATACTAATGTAGCATACAAAACTAATATAATAGCTGCCCTGTGGCCTATAATAATAAGGTATTAATACTATAGCATCTAAAACTGAAAGAACAGCTGCCTTATGGCCTTTAGTACTCATGATATTCATATTATAGCATATAAAACTCATGTGATAGCTGCCTGTGGCATTTAATGCTGATATGGTATCCATATAAGAATATCAAAAACTGATAGATTTGCTGTGGGTTTAATATTAACATGATATCCATATGGTGGCCTCTAAAACTGAAATAATAGCTGCCTGGTGTCCTTTTAATACTAATCCAGTATCTAAACCTAGCATCTAAAACTGATATAATAGGTGTTCTGTGGCCTTCATTACTAATACATCTATAATTGTAGCATCAAAATTTAATATAATAGCTGCCCTGTGGCATTTAATACTAACATGATATTCATATTGTAGCATATAAAATTGATGTAAGTGCTGTGCTGTGGCCTTTTATACTAAAATGATATAGATAGTGTGGCACTAGCATGAATATAATGGCTGTTCAGTTGCCTTCAATACTAATACAGTATCAACACTGTGGCAGCTGAAACTAATAAAATATCTGCCCTGTAGCCTTAAAGACTATTATGTTATCTATATTATAGCTTCTATAGCTAATATATTGTTTGTTCTTTGGTATTTAATATTAATATGATATCCACATTACAGCTTCTAAAACCAATATAAAAATGACCTGTTGCCATCTAACCCTAATATGAATATGATATCCCTACTTTAGCCATAAAACTAAAATAACAACTGCCCTGTAGCATTTAATATTAATATAATATGCATTATTTGGCCTACAAAACTAACATAGTAGCAGCCATGTGGCCTTTAATATTAATATAATACATACACTGTGGCCTATAATCTAATATAATGGCTGTCTCATGGCCTTTGGTACTAACATGATATTCATACCATAGTATCCACAACTAATATCATAGTTTCCTATGAAATTTACAATTTATATAATACAGGTATTATAGATTTTAAAGTTAATGTAACAAGTGCCCTGTGACCTTTAATTTTAATATAATATCTATACTATAGTATCTAATACTAATATGATAGCTGCCCTATGATCTTTAATATCAACATGATATCTATACAATAGCATTAAAATTGATATACTAGTCCCCTGTGGCTTTAAACATTAATATAGCATCTTTAGTAGGGTGTCTAATACTGACATTATAGCTGCCCTGTGAACTTTCATGTTAATATGATGTAGATACTATAGCAACTAAAACGAATTAAATCACTGACCTCTTTCCTTTATTATTAACATAATATCCAAATACATTTTCTATGGCCTTTAACATTAATATGATATCCACAGTGTGGCCTCCAGAACCAATGTAATTGCCTCAATGTTGCTTTCATGCTAATATGATGCCCATAAAATAGCATCTACAACTAATGCAATAGCTGCACTGAGGCCTTGGCATGAATTTGATATTAATACCATGGCATCTGAAATGAATATAATATTTGACCTGTGTCAAGTAATGCTAATATAATATTTATTACATAGTATCTAAAGCTAATATAATAATTAATCCTGTGTCCTTTAATATTACTTTGATATCCTGCTAGAATATCTAAAACTAAATGATAGCTACACTTTTTCTTTTATTTGTGCTATTCATAGTGTAGCATCTGATACTAATATATTAATATTCATGTAACATTTTTATTTAGTATCTAAAATTAATATAATATCTGTACTGTGGCTTTTAAAGCTAATAGGATGTTAGTATCATAAATAGGTATTATAGCATCAAAAACTAATATGTATACTGTATCATCTAAATCTGACATAATATTTGTCCAATGGCCTTTAATAGTAATATAATATCCATACTAGAGCATATACAACTAATGTAATTCTGCCTTGTGCCTTGTTACTATATCCACAGCACAGTATCAAAACCTGATATCATAGCTGCACTGTGGCTTTTAACTCTAATATAATATCCATACATAGCAACTAAAATGAATGTAGTAGCTGATTTGTGGCCTTATTATTAATTTGATATCCATAGTGAAGCATGTAATACCAATATAATACTTGTCTTATTGCCTTGATACATGTTTTCCACATGTAGCACATAAAACTAATAAAATAGCTATGCAGTGGTGCTAAAGACTAATCTGATGTCCATAGTGTAGAATCTGTTACTAATAGATTTGATGCCCTCTAGCCTTTAATATTTAATATTATTATAATGTCTATACTATACTTTCTACAATTTATACAATAGCTTCTCGGTCACTTTTTATGTTACAGGAATATCCATACTATTGCATCTAAAACTAATTTTATATCTTCCCTGTGGCCTTTAGTACTAATATTTTATCCACACTATAGCATTGAAAATTAATATAATAGCTCTACTGTGGACTTCAATATTAAAGCCATTCTTTAATCTCTAAAACTAATATAACAATTGACCTGAGACCTTTAATATTAACATAATACCCATACTTTTGCTCTGAAACTAATATAATAGCTGCCACATGGCTTTAATGTTAATATAATATTCATACTGTGGCTTAAAAACTAATATAATGGCTACTTTTAATACTAATGTGATATACATAGTATAGAATAAAAAAACTAATACCTGTCACCTTTAATATTAACATAATATCCATACTTTTGGCCTCTAAAATTTACATAATATCTGCCATGTAGCTTTTAATATTAATAGAATATACAAACTGTGACATATAAACTTATATAATGGCTGCCCTGTGGCCTTTGATACTAATATGACTTCTACATGTCATATCCAAGACTAACAAAATAGAGCCCTCTTGTTTTAGTCATCTTTTTTCATTGCTGTAACCAAAAGCACAATTGTAGAAGAGGAAAGGTTCATTTGGAGGCTCACAGTTTCAGATTTCTCAGTCCACAGACAGCTGGATCCATTCCTAGTCTTTCAGGATGAGGCAGGACATCATGGTCGAAGAGTGTGGTGGAGGAAAGCAGCTCTCATGATGATCAGAAATCAGAGACAGAGAAAGAGATCTCCACTTGCCAGATACAAATATATCCCCAAAGACATGTTTCCAATGCCAAAGTTCTCCAGCCACAACTCACTGGCCTTCAGTTACCACTCAATCAATCCCATCAGGTGATTAATTTACTGATTGTGTTAAGACTATTACAACCCAATCTCTGAAACTTCTTGCATTGTTTTATACATGAATACATAATTCATTCCTAAGAGTCCCCATAGTTTCAACAGTTCCAATATTGCTCAAAGTTCAAGTCCAAAGTTAAGGCAATATTGCATTTGAGCTCCCATAAAATTAAAAGCAATTTACAAGTATCCAATATATAATGGTACAGAGCAAACATTTCCATTCAGAAAAAATAGGGGCATAGAAAAAAGGGATAAGAACAAAGACTGAAATCCAGCTGGGAAAACAAGTTCTGTAGTTCTGTGATTGGCATCTGGAGCTCATAGCATCATGATGTTCTCTCCAAAGGTCTTGTGTAGATCTGCCCCTGTGGCCTTGTGGTTTGTAGCCAAGTGGCTTTCTGTTGGCTTGTCTCTGCTTGATTCCTGCAGCTTTCTTAGGATGGTGTCCCACATTACTGGCATTTCTTAATCTTGGGGGTCTCACACCTCCACACTTGGCCCTCTCAGGGGCTGCCTGCATGGACTCCAACCCTGCTGCACTTTGCCTGGTCTCCCAGGCCTTCCTTTGAAATCTTGGTGGAAATTTCTATGACCTCCTAATTCCAGCATCCTGCATTCCTGCAGAACTAGCACCACGTGGTTGGTGCCAATGTCTATTGTCATTCAAAGCAATAAGTGGTAAAGCCTTCAGGAACCTTGGATGCAACAGCCTCAGAGTGTCTGGTGGAAGCATGTTGAAAAAACTTTCTAGGCCCCCTTTTGCAAAAAGGATTCCCCAGGGCTGAGGATGTGGCTCAAGCAGTAGCGCGCTTGCCTGGCCTGCGGCCCATGTTCCATCCTCAGCACCACATACAAACAAAGATGTTGTGTCTGCGAAAACTAAAAAAATAAATATTAAAATTCTCTCTCTCTCCCTCTCTCTTAAAAAAAAAGAAGAAGAAGAAGAAGGATTCCCCATTGGTCTCCAAGAGAATTTTCACTTTTACTCCCTTGGGCCTGAGTTGGGTGTGGTCTTGCTAGCTCCTGAGATGCCCTCAAGCCATCTTTTTTATTGTCTGTGGGCAAAGTCTTTAGCATTTCAGTAGTAATGGTAAAGTCTTTCAAAACTGCAACTTCCTTGGTCCCAGTTTTATTCCCATCTTTCAAGTTCATGTTTTTCAAATTTGTTCTGCTTTCTGCTTCTGAATGTCAAAATAAACTTGGCTAAAAGCCACCAACAATACCCATGCCACTTCCTGAATTCTGTGCTGCCTAGACATTTCTTCTGCCAGGTTAAGATGGGTATCACTTTTAAAATCAGCCTCACAGAAAGTCTCGGGACATAAGCAAAATGCAGACAACTTCTCAGCCAGAACATAACATTAATGGCCTCTAGCCCACTTACCAATAGTATCCTCCTCTGAGCCCTCTCAAGCCCTGTCTTCACTGTTCTTGGTCCCATTGGCATTCTGGTCTTCTGAGCTCCCACAACAATTGGCCACTAAGTTCTGCTTACAATAGTTTAAACCATTTGCAGCTTGCACTGTTGAGCATCTCAAAATTTCTTGCACCAATTTCAAAAGAGCTCCAAAAGCTTCTGAACCATATGGTGAGGTTAGTCACAGCAGTGACTCCTCTTCTTGGTACTAATTTATTTTATTCAGATTCTTCACTGCTCTGACTAAAAGACCCAACCAGCAAAGTTATAGAGGAAGGAAGGTGATTTGAGGACTCATGGTTTCAGAGGTCTCAATCTATTGTGGGTTCCATTCTTGGAGCTCAAGGTGAAACAGTACATCATGGTGAAAGAGTGTGGTAGAGGGAGGCAGCTCTCATGATGATCAGAAAGGAGATATCTAGCTAGCTTACTAGCTCAATAGAGCTCCACTTGCTGGATACAAATATATATGTCAAAGGCTTACCCCAAATGCCCGTCTCCTCCAGTCACACCCCACTTGCCTCCAGTCACCACTTAATTAATCCAATCAGGAGATTAATTTATCGATTGAGTTAAGGCTCTTAAAGCCCCATAATTTCTTCTCTGAACCTTCTTGCATTGTCTCACACATGAACTTTGGGAGACACCTCACATCCAAATCATAACACCTGTGGTGATTATAATTAATATATTATCCTATTATAGATTCTAAAACTAATATAAGTGCTGTCCTATGGCCTTTAATACTAACATGATCTCTATTCTATACAGTCCACCACTAATATAATAGCTACCCTGTGGCCTTTAATAATAATATAATACCCATAGTATATCGTTCATATTATAGCTTCTAAAACTAATAAAATTTCTGCCCTATGACCTTTAATGCTAATATGATCTCCATATTATACAGTCTAAAACTATTGTAATAGTTGCCCTGTGACATTGAATAATAAAATGATATTAGTACTATAGTATCTAAAAGTAATAAAATTAATAAAATATGACTAATTCCCCTTATTTAAAGACATCCATATAAATATATATATTTATATATATTTTTATTTATATATGACTCTCCTGTGGTCTTTAATAACAATGTAATATCTATACTATAGCATCTAAAACATGTAGTTACCATGTAGACTTTGATACTAATATTCATAATACACTATTTGAAGTAAATATAATAGCTGTGCTTTGGCATACATATATATATATATATATATATATATATATATATATATATATATATATATATAACAAAGTGACTCTCCTGTGGTCTTTAATAACAATGTAATATCTGTACTAAGAGCTCTTCTATGGCCTTTAGTGTTATTATAATATGCATTCTAAACATAATAGAATAACTGTATTTTGGCCTATAATACTCTAAATATATCCATAGCACAGCCTCTAAAACTAGTATAATAACTGCCCTGTGGCTTTTAGTGCTAATATCATGTGCATACTATTGTGTGTAAAGCTAATATAATAGCTGCACTATTGCCTTCATTATCAATGTAATATCAATACTATAGCATATTAAACAAATATAGTACCTACCATGTGACATTATTATTAATGCGATAACTATACTGTAGCATCTGATTCTAATATAATGGCTGATTTGTGAACTTTAATATTAATAAACTATCACTAATACAGCACTTAAATAAATATAATAGCTGCCCTGCAGCCTTTAATGTTGATGTGATATCCATGCTACAGCGTCATATACTAATATATTAACTTTCTTGTAATCTTTCATACTAGTGATATCCAACATATAATATCTAAAATATAATAACTGCCATGTGGTTTTAAAAAATACTATAGTATCAATAATATAGAATTTAAAATTTATATAATAGTTGCCATGGGACCTGTATATTTATATGATATCCAAACTATAACATCTGATACTAAAGTAATAGTGCCAGTAATATGATATTCATACTATAGCCTCTCAGTCTTACAGAATAGCTCTCCTGTGGCTTTTAATACCAATGAATATATACTGTCTTATGTATTCTAACTTAATAATAATAATCTAATATATATTCCCTGTGTCCTTTAACATTAAAGAAATATCCATATATATCACTACTGTGATATCCATATTATAGACTCTAAAACTGATAAAATAGCTGCCCTGTAACCTTTAATATTGGTGTACTATCTACACTATAGAATTCTGTACTAATATAATAGCTGGCTATAATTTTTTATAATAGTATATGTATTCTATCACTTCTCAAGCTAATAATAGATGCCCTGCATTTCTTAATATCAATGTAATAATTATATGGCACCATCTCTAACTAATATAATAGGTGCCTTGTGACCTTAAATATTAATATCATAATAATTAATATAATATTGATGTTATATTAATACATGTCCTGTGCCCTTAGTAATAATCACATATGATCTGACACTAGTATACTAGATATCTTATGGCCTTTAATATAATATGCTATCCATAGTATAGCATCTAAACCTAATATAATAGCTGTCTGGGTTCTTTAATATTAATATAATAAACATATCGTACTCAGTTTTGAATATATAATAGCTGCTCTGTGTCCTTTAATACTAAAATAATATCTACATGATAGCATCTAAAGTAACAACTATCCTTTGGCCTTCATATCAATATAATATTCATAATATAGAGCCAAAAACTAATATAATGGCTTTCTTATGGACTTTAATACTTATATCCATATAATAGCATCTGAAAGTGATGCAATATCTTCTCTGTGGCCTTCAATACTAATGGTATGCATAGTGCAGTTAATAAAACTAACATAATGTTTGCCTTTACTGGACTTTACCACTAAGATAATATACAAAATATAGCATCTAAACCAATATGATAGTTACCATGTAGACTTTGATACAAATATTCATAATATACTGTTTGAAATAAATATAATAGCTGTGCTTTGGCCTTTAATATGATATAATATTTGTACTATAGCATCTAAAACTCATATAATAGCTGCCGTGAGTCTTTAATACTATTATGAAATTCATAAGGCAGCATCTAATATTAATATAATAGTTGCTTTTGTAGCTAATATGCATTCTAAACATAATAGAATAACTGTATTTTGGCCTATAATATTCTAAATATAATAGTAAAATATCCATGCTATATCATCCAAAATGTAATAATTGCCCTGTAGGCTTTTTTAGTAAAATGATATCCATACTCTAGCATCTGAAGCTAATATAATAGCTGCCCTCTGGTAATTAGTAATAATGTAGTATTCATATTATTTCATCTTAAATTGATGTAATAGATATTCTGGACCTTTAACATTAAAACAATATTTATGCTAGAATCTAAAACTAACATAAAATGTAACCCATGGTCTTTAATCTAACATAATAGTCACTCTAAAGCATCTTAAACTAATGTAATACATCTTTGATCTTAAATAGTAATGTGATATTCATATTATAGCATTTGATACAAATATAATAGCTTCCCTTTTCCTTTAATATTAAAATAGCATTTATACTATGCCATCTTTTTTAAAAAAAATTAGTTATAGTTGGACATAATGTTTTTATTTTATTTTTACGTGGTGTTGAGGATAAAACCCAGTGCCTCATGCATGATAGGCAATTGTTCTACCTCTGAGCCACAACCCCATCCCTATACTATGCCATCTTAAAATCTTATAATATCTGTCCTGTGGCCTTCATTATTATATTAATGTAAGTTCATGTTACAGTAACTAAAACTATTATAATAGCTGCCCTGTGGCATTTAATATCAATAGGATATCCCTTACTGAGTCCTCTAAAACTTGCTTAATAGCTTTCCTATGTCTTTTGTAACTAATATAATACCAACCCTGTAGCATCTAAAACTAAAAGGACAGCTGCATTGTAGCCATTTATATTCATATAATATCCATAGCAGCATCTAAAATTGATATAATAGCTATGGTGTATCTTTTAATATTAACATGATTTTTCACATTATAGCATCAAAAATGATATAGCTATCCTGAGGTCTTTAATACTAATATGAGATCCATATTTTAGCATCTAAACCTGATGTAATAGTTGCTCTGTGGCCTTTAATATTAATATGATGTCCCTACCGAGTCCTCTAAAACTCATTAGTTAGCTTCCATATGTCTTTTGTTACTAACATAATATCCATCCTATAGAATCTCAAACTAAAACAATAGTTGCCTTGTGGCCTTTTACATTAATGCAATACCTAAAATTGATAAAATATCTGGTCTTAAAAACTGATATCATATAGAAGCTATAGACACTAACATTATTATAACAGCTGCCTTGTGGTCTCTAAAACCAAATGATGTCCACACTATAACATCTATAACTAATATAATATCTGTTATATGTCCTTTAATATTATGAAAATATTCATGCTCTAGCATCCTAAAGTAATAGCTTCCCTATGGCTTTCAGCACTAATATAATATCCATACAATTTTATCTAAAGCTAATATATATATATATATATATATATATATATATATATATATATATATATATATATCTCACATCTAATACTAATAAAATATCCAAGTTGTGGTCTTTATAGTACTATAATATTCATAATATAGCATCTAAAATAACTATAATAGCTGCCTTGTGACCTTTTATATTAATTAATATCCATATTATAGCATCCTAAGCTAATATGATATATATTCTGTAGCCTTTAACACTAGTGTACTATTCACATATTAGTACCTAAAACTGATAAAATAACTGCCCTTTGGCCTGTAACATCGATGTAATATTCATACTTTGCTATCTCAAACTAATGTAATAGCTGACATGTGGCCTCTCATATTTATATTATGTCCATAGAATAGCATAAAAACTAGTATGATAGCTGACATCTGGCCTTTGAGTTAATGTAATATTAATAAAATAACATCTTAAACTAATATAATGGGTAAATGTTGGTCCTTAATACTAATAGATGTTATAACATGTATACCACAGAATCATATACTAATATTTTATCTGCCCTTTGGCCTTTAGTTTTAATATAATATCCATAGTATAGCATTTGAAACTAATTTCAAAACTATTCTATGGACTTTGATATTAATATTATATTTGTGTTTTGGCATTATAAACTAATATAATAGCTGCATTATGATCTATAATGTAAGTGTAATATCTATACTAAATCCTTTTAAAACTGGCATAATAGCTGCTCTGTGGCCATTAACAGTGATAAGATATCTAAACTATAGTATCTAAAATTAATGTAATAGCTGTACTGTGGCCCTGAATACTAATGTGATATACATACTATAGCATCTAAAACTAATATAATAGCTGCCCTGTAGTGTTTAATACTAGTATGATATGTATATTATAGCCTCTAAAACCAATGCAATAGATGTAGTGTGACTTTTAATATTAATATACCATTCTTTCTATGACCTGTATATATTTCTATGACCAATATAATAATTTCCTGGTCAATTTTCATATTTATTTATTGTCCATATTATAGCATCTAAAACAGATAAATAGATGCCCTGTGGCATTTAATATGAACATTATATCCATACTATTGCACTTTAAACTAATATATCTGCTTTATGGCTAATAACTAATATGATATTCCTATAATCTTATCTAAAATTAATATATTAACTGCCCTGTTGACTTTAATACTAATGTGGTATTCATGCTCAAGGAACTAAAAGTGGCATAATTTTTACCTTTGGCCTTTAATAATAATATGGTACCTATATTAGAACATCTAAAACTGATCAAATGGCTGTAATACCAGTAACAAGTTCTGCTTCTTAACATGTTGACATATAACATTAGGGAAGCACACCAAAGCAAGCGTATAAAACAGGATTTATTTTAAAAGGGGTAATAGACTTCTCCTTGGAGGGAGAAAGGGGCCATAGCTGGTATCCTGGAATTCCAAGAGCCATTTATTTTATTTTATTTTATTTAAATTTGTTTTAATTAGTTACACATGACAATATAATGATCTTGACATATCATACATTTGAATTAGATGGGGTATAATTTCTCATTGTTCTGAGTGTACAAGTTGCAGAATCCCACTGGTCATGCAGTCAAATATATACATACAGCAATAATAATGTCTATTTTATTCTGCTACACTTTCTTCCCCCCCTCCCCTCCCATCACTTCTCTCTACCCAATCTAATGTGACACACTTCTTTTTTTTTCTTTTTCCTCACCTGTAATGATGAGGGTCTCCTTCCATCTTCATGCAATTCCCCTTCTCCCTCCCTTTCCCTCCCACCTCTCTATCACCAAGAGCCTTTTTATATGTCTTAGGCTTCTTTTGTTTTTTTGCTGTCTTCCCTTTATCTCTTTCCTTCTTGCATACAAGACTAGGCCCAGGAGATGGTCAGTGGGATGGCCAAAAGGTGAGAAGCAGATGGGGTGGAGGGGCCAAAGTGGAGCATTTGGGCAGGAAGGGGGCCCAGGATGAATTAACTACCAACTTTTACAGCTCCCTCTAGGGAAGGACAATTCCTGGGCAGGTTACCTTAGCAACAAGTTGGAGCAGGGGCAGATTATATTGATCAGGGTGGGGGAAGGGCTCTGAAGGCATTAGCATTTTAATCCCTCTCCAACATCTGGGACTAACTGTAATTGGCCTCCTTGATCTGATCTGATTCAATCTACCTATCTTTACTGACTGCCTAACTAATTTTGTGTTCAGCTGCACTTTGATCTTTGATATGAATATGATAGCCATACTATAGTATTCAAAGCTAATATAATAATTGTACTATGACATTTATAATTGATATCATTATTATAGATTTAAAACCAATATAATAGCTTTCCTGTGAAACTTAATTTTAATAAAATATTGAAACTAGAGCATCCTATACTAATATAATAGCAGCTTGTGACAATTATGATTAATATAATATCAGCATTATAGATTTTAAAACTAATATTATAGGTACTCTTTGATATTTAATTTTAATATAATATCCATACTATAGCATCTAACCTAACCCTAACCCGAACACTTACCCTAACCCTAACCCGAACACTTACCCTAACCCTAACCCGAACACTTACCCTAACCCTAACCCTAACCATAACCCTAAACCAAAACCTAACCCGAAACCGAACCCTACACCTAACCCTAACCCTTGTTCAAACCCGACCCGAACCATAACCCTAACCCTAAACATAACCAGAACCCTAACCCTAACCCGAAACCGAACCCTAACCCTAAACCTATCCCTAACCGAACCCCAACCCTAACCCGAACCCTAAACCTAACCCGAACTCTAACCCTAACCCTAACCCTTCCCTAACCCTAACCATAACCTGAACTGAACCCTAAACCTAATCCTAAACCTAACCCAAACCTAACCCTAACCAGAACCCTAACGCTAACCCTAACCCTAATCCGAACCCTAACCCTAACCATAACCCTAACCCTTACCCCAACCCAACCCGAACCATAACCCTAAACCTAATCAGAACCCGAACCCTAACCCTAACCCTAAACCTAAACCTATCCAGAACCAAACCATATCCCGAAACCAAAACCTAACCCTACACCAAACCCTAACTCGAACCCTAACACTTACCCTACCCTAACCCTAACCCTAACCCAAAACCTTACCCTAAACCTAACCCGAACACTAACCCTAACCCTAACCCTTACCCTAACCCTAACCCTAACCCGAAACCTTACCCTAAACCAAACCCAAACCCTAACACTAACCCTAACCCTAACCCTAAACCGAGCCCGACCTGAACCCGAACACTGAACTGAACCCTAACCCTAACCCTAACCCTAACCCGAACAATAACCCGACCCAATTCAGAACCCGAACCCTACCCTAACCCTAACCCTAACCCTAACCCTAACCCAAACCCTAACCCGAACCCTAACCCGAACACTAACCCTAACCCGAACTCGAATCCTAACCTGCACCATAACGCAAACACTAACCCTAACACTAATCCTAACCCTAAAACGAAAACAAAACTGAACCAGAACCCTAACCTGAACCCTAACCCAAACCCTAAACCTAACCCTAACCCGACCCTAACCCTAACCCTAAACCGAACCAGAACCTGAACCCGAACCATAACCTGAACCCTAACCCTAACCCTAAACCTAACCCTAACCCTAACCGTAACCCTAACCCTAACTCTAACCCTAACACGAACCCAAACCCTAACCCTAACCTGAACCTGAACCCGAACACTAACCCGAACCCGAACACTAACCCTAAGACGAACCCGAAATATAACCCTAACCCTATCCCTAACCAGAAACCTAACACTGACCCTAACCATAACCTGAACCATAACCCTAACCCTACCCTAACGCTTACCCTAACCCTAAATCTAACCCTAACCGAACCCTAAACCTAACCCTAACCCTAATCCTAATACAAATTCGAACTCTAACCATAACCCTAACCCTTACACGAACCCGACCCGCACTATAAACATAACCCTAATCAGAACCCGAACGCTAACCCTAACCCAAAAAAGAACCCTAACCCTAACCCTAAACCTAACCCTACTCTTAAACGAACCCTAACCCGAAACCGAACCCTAACCCTAACCCTTACCCTAACCCTAACCCTAACCCTAACCCTAACCCTAACCTGAACCCTTACCCTAACCCTACCCCGAATCCTAACCCTAACACTAACCCTTACAGTAACCCTAACACTAACCCGAAACGAATTCGAACCCTAATCCTAAACCTAACCCTAACCGTAACCCTAACCCGAATCCTAACCCTAATCCTAAACCTAACCCTAACTGTAACCATAACCCGATCCCTAACCCTAACACTAAACATAACCATAACACTAACCCTAATCCGAACCCTAACCCTAACCCTAACCCTAACCAGAACCCTATCCCTAACACTAACACTAACACTAAACTTAACCCGAACCCTAACCCTAACCAGAACTCGAACCCTAAACATAACCCTAATCCAAAATCTAACCCTAACCCTAATCTTAAACCTAAACCGAACCTGAACCAGAACCCGAAACCTAAACCTAAACCTAACCCTAACCCTAAACCTAACCCTAAAGTGAACCCGAACCTGAACCCGAACCCTAACCTGAACCCTAACCTAAACCCTAACCCTAACCCTAACCCGAACCCGAACCCGAACCCTAACCCTGACCCGAATCCGAACCCGAACCCTAACCCTAAACCTAACCCTAACCCTAAACCTCACCCGAACCCTAACCCTCACCCTAACGCGAACTCGAACCCTAACCATAACTGTAAATTTAACCCTTACCCTAACCCTAAACCTAACCCTAACCCTAAAACGAATAAGAACCTGAACCCGAACCCTAACCTGAACCCTAACCCTAAACCTAAACCTAACCTTAACCCGAACCCTAAGCCTAACCCGAACCCGAACAGGAAACCTAACCCTAACCCAAAACCTACGCGGAACCCGAAACCTAACCCTAACCATAAACCTAAACCTAACCAGAACCCTAAACCGAACCGTAACCCTAACCTTAAACCTAACCCGAACCCGAACCCTAACCCGAAACCCAAAACCTAACCCTAACCATAAACTAACCGGAACCCTCAACCGAACCCTAACCCTAACCTTAATCCTAACCCAAACCCGAACCCTAACCCTAACACTATCCCGAACCAGAAACCCAACTTTAATTCTTACCCGAATCCTAACCCTAACTCTAAAACTAACCCCAACCCTAACCCTAACTCGAACCCTAGACCGAACCCTATCTAGAACCCTAACCCTAACCCTAAACCGAACCCGAACCCGAACCGGAACACTAACCTAGCCTAATCCTAACCCTAACCCTAACCCGAACACTAACTCGAACCCGAAAACTAACCCTGACCCTAAACATAACCTGAACCCTAACCCTAACCCTAACCCTAACCCTAACTCTAACCCTAACCCAAACTCGAAACCTAACCATAACCAGAACCGTAATCCTAACCCGAACCCTAACACTAACCCTAACCCTAAACCCAACCTGAACCTGAACCCTAACCCTAACCCTAAACCTTACCATAACCCTAACCCGAACTCTAACGCTCACCCTAACCCAAACCCTAACACAAACCCTAAACCAAACCCGAAACAGAACCCTCTCCCTTACTTTGACCCTAACCCTAACCCTAACCCTAAACCTAACCATAACCCGAACCCTAAACCGAACACTAACCTTAACCCTAACTCTAACCCTAACCCTACCCCTAACCCTAACCATTATCCGAACCCGACTTTAACCCTATCCCTAACCCTAACCCTAACCGAAACCCTAACCCGAACCCGAAATCTAACACTAACCCTAACACTAACCCTAACCCGAACCCTAAACCGAAAACTAACCCTAAGCCTAACACTAACCCGAACCTCAACCCTAACCCTAACACTATCCCGAACCCGATCCCGAACCCGAACCGTAACCCTAACCCGAACCCAAACCCTAACTCTAAAACTACCCCTAACCCTAACCTGAACCCAAACCCGAACCCGAACCCTAACTCTAACCATAACCCTAACACGAAACCTAAACCTAACCCGAACCCGAATCCGATACCTAACTCTAAGCCTAACCCTAACCCTAATCTGAACCCGAACCCGAACCCTAACCCTAACCCTAATTCTAACCCGAACCCTAACACTAACCCTAACCCTAACCCTATCCCTAACCCAAATTCTAACCCGAACCCTAACCCTAACCCTAACCCTAATTGTAACCCTAACCCGAACCATAACCGGAACCCTAACCCGATCCCGAACCCTAAACCTAACCCTAACACTACCCCTAAACCTAACTCTTACCCGAACCCGACCTGAACCCTAACCCAAACCCTAACCCTAACTGTAAAACTAACCCTAGCCATAACCCTAACAATAACACTAACCGGAACCCTAACCCTAACCCTAACCCTAACCCTAAATGTAACCCGAAACCGAATCCGATACCTAACCCTAAGCCTAACACTAACCCTAACCCTAACGTGAACCCTTACCAGAACCCGAAACCTAACCCTAACTCTAACCCGAACCCTAACCCTAACCCTAACCCTAACCCTAACCCTATACCTAATCCTAATTCTAAAACGAACCCTAACCCTAAACCTAACCCAAACCCGAAAACTAACCGTAATCCTAACCCTAACCCGAACGTGAACCCAAACCCGAACCCTAACCCTAACCCTAACCCGAACCCTAAAGTGAAAACGAACCTGAACCCGAACCCGAACCTGAACCCTAACCCAAACCCTAACCCTAACCCTAACGTTAACCCAAACCCGAACACTAACCCTAACTCTAACCCGAACCCTAACCCTAACCCTAAACCTAACACTAACCGCAACCCTAAACTGAACCCGAACCTGAACCCGAACCATAACCTGAACCCTAACCCTTACCCTAAACCTAATCCTAATCCGAACCCTAACCCTAAACCTAACCCTAACCCGAACCATTACCCTAACACTACACCTAACCCTAAACCTAATCCTAATCCGAACACTAACCCTAAACCTAACCCTTATCCAAACCCGAGCCGAACCATAACTTTAACCCTAATCATAACCCGAACCCCAACCCTAAACTTAACACTACCCCTAACCCTAACCCTAACACTACCTTTCACTCTTACCCTAACCCTAACCCTAATCCGAACCCTAAACCTATCCCGAAACCTAACCCTAACCCTAACCCTAATCCGAACCCTAACCCTAAACCTAAACCTAACCAGAATCCTATCCCTAACCCGAACCCTAACCCTAACCCGAACTCGAACCCTAACCATAACCCTAACCCAAACCCTAACCCTAAACCTAACCCTAAACCTAAACCGAACCCGAACCTGAACCCGAACCCGAACCCTAACCCTAACCCTAACCCGAACACTAACCCTAACTTCAACACGAACCCTAACCCTAACCCTAACCCTAACCCTAAACCAAACCCTAAAATGAACCAGAACCCTAACCTGAACCCTAACCTTAACCCTACCCTAACCCTAACCCGAAAATTAACCCTGACCCGAACCCGAACCCGAAACCCAACCCTAAACTTACCCTACCCTAACCCTAACCCGAACACTAACCCTAACCCTATCCCGAACCCTAAACCTAACCCGAACTCGAACCCTAATAATAACCCTAACCAAAACCCTAACCCTAACACTAACCCTAACCCTAAAACGAACACGAACCTGAACCTGAACCCTAACCTGAACCCTAACCCCAACCCTAAAACTAACCCTAACCCAAACCCTAACCCTAACCCGAACCCGAACCCTAACCGTAATCCAAACCCAAACCTGAACCCGGACCCTAACCCTAACCATAAACCTAAACCTAACCAGAACCCTAAACCGAACCCTAACCCTAACACTAACCCTAACCCGAACCCGAACCCTAACCCTAACACTTTCCCGAACCCAAACTCGAACCCTAATTCTAACCCGAATCCTAACACTAACTCTAAAACTAACCCTAACCCTAACCCTAACCCAAACCCTAACCCGAACCCTATTCTGAACCCTAACCCTAACCCTAAGCCTAACCCTAAACCGAACCCAAACCCGAAACCAAACCCTAGCCTAACCCTAACCCGAACCCTAAACCTGACCATAAACATAAAATGAACCCTAACCCTAGCCCTAACCCTAACCCTAACCCTAACTCTAAACCGAACACGAACCCGTACCGTAATCCTAACCCAACCCTATCCCTAACCCTAAACTTAAACCCAACCTGAACCTGAACCCGAACCCTAACCTGAACTTGAAACCTAACCCTAACTCGAACACGAAATCTAGCCCTAACACTAACCCTAACCCTAACCAGAACCCTAACCCTAACCCTAATCCGAACCCGAACCGTAAATCTAAACCTAACCCTAAAGCTAATCCTAAATCTATCCCTAACCCGAACCCTAAACCTAAACCTTACCCGAACCCTAATCCTAACCCTAACCCTAACACTAACCCTAACCCTAAACCGAACCCGAACCTGAACAAGAAACCTAACCTGAATCCTAAATCTAACCCTAACCCGAATACTAACCCGAACCCGAACCCTAACCCTAAACCAAACGCTAAACCTAACCCCAACACTAACCATACAGCGAACCCTAAACCTAACCCTAAACCTAACCCTAACCCTAAAGCAAACCCTAACCCTAACCCTAACTCTAACCCTAACCCGAACCCGAATCCTAACCCTAACCCGAACCGTAATCCTAACCCTAACCCTAACCCTACCCTAAGCCTAAACCCAACCTGAAACTGAACAACAACAATAACCCGAACCCGAACCCTAACCCTAACCCTAACCCTATCCAGAACCCTAATCCTTACTCTAAACCTAACCCGAACCCGAACCCTAATCCTAACCCAAACCCTAACACTAACCCTAACCCTAAACCGAACCCGAACCTGAACCCGAACCATAACTTAAACCCTAAACCTAACACTAACCCGAATCCTATGTGGAACCCAAACCCTAACCCTAACCCAGACCTTAAACCTAAACCCAACTCTAACCATACCACGAAGCCTAAACCTAACCCTAACCCTTACGCTAAACCTAACCCTAACCCGAACCCTAACCCTAACCCTAACACGAACCCTTACCCTAACCCTACCCCTAACCCTAAACCTAATCCAAAGCCTAACCCTAACCCTAACCCTAACACTAACCCGAAACCAAACCCTAACCCTAAACCTAACCCTTACCGGAACCCGACCCAAACCATAACCCTAACCCTAATCATAACCCGAACCCTAACCCTAACCCGAACCCGAACCCTAAACCTAAAGCTAAGACTACCCCTAACCCTAACCCTTACCTGAACCCGACCCGAACCCTAATCTTAACCCCAACCCTAACCCAAACCCTAACCCGAACCCTCACGCTAACTCTTACACTAACTCTAACCTTAACCCGAACCAGAAACCTAACCCTAACTCTATCCCGAACCCTAAACCTAACCCTAAACCTAACCCTACCCGAAACCTAAACCTAACCCTAACTCTAACCCAATGCCTAACCCGAACCCGAACCCTAACCCTAACTCTATACCGAACCCTAAACCTAACCCTAAACCTAACCCTAACCCGAAACCTAAACCTAACCCTAAATCTAACCCAAAGCCTAACCCGATCCAGAACCCTAACTTTAACCCTAACGCGAACCCGAACCCGAACCCGAACCGTAAACCTAACCCGAACCCGAGCCCTAACCCTAACCCTAACACTACACCTAACCCTAACTCTTACCCGAACCGGACCCGAACCCTAATACTAAACCTAACCCTAACCAAAAACCTAACCTGAACCCGAAACCGAACCCGAACCCTAAACCTAACCCTATACCGAACTCTAAACCTAACAATAACCATAACCCTCACCCTAACGCTAACACTAACCCGAACCCTAACCCTAACCCGAAACCTAACCCTAACCCTAACCCTAACCCTAATCCTAACCTTAACCCGAACCAGAACCCTAGCCATAACCCGACCCCTAACCCTAACCCTAACCGTAACCCTAACCCTAACTCTAACACTAACCTGAACCAACCCTAACACTAACCCGAACCCGAACCCTAACCGTAACCCTAACCCGAACCCGAACCCGAACACTAACCGTAACCCTAACCCCAACCCGAACCCGAACCCTAATCCTAACCCTAATCCTAACCCTAACCAAACCATAACCCTAACCCTCACGCTAACCCTTACACTAACCCTAAACTTAACCCAAACCCGAACCCGAACCCTAACCCTAACTCTATACCAAACCCTAACCCTAACCCTAAACCTAACCCTAACCCTAACCCTAAACCGAACCCGAACCTGAACCCGACCCATAACCTGAACCCTAACCCTAACCGTTACCCAAAACCTATCCCGAACCCGAATCCTAACACTAACCATAAACCTAATCCTTACCGAACCTAACCCGATATCTACCCCTAACCCGAAACCGAACCCAAACCCTAACCCTAACCCTAACCATAATCCTAACCCTAACCGAAACCTAATCAAAAACCGAACCCTAATCCTAAACCGAACGCTAATCCTAAACCGAACCCTAAGCCCAAACACTACCCCTAACCCTAACCCGAACCATAAACCTAACCCTAACCCTAACCCTAATCCGAACCCTAAACCTAACACTAACACTAACCTGAACCTTGTCCCTAACCCTAACCCTAACCTTAACCCTAACATGAACCCTAACCAAAACCCGAACCCTAACCCTAACCCTAACTCTAACCCTAACCCGAACCCGAACCCTAACCCTAACCCGAACCGTAATCCTAACCCTAACCCTCACCCAAACCCTAACCGAAACCCAACCTGAATCTGAACCCGAACCCTAATCCGAACCCGAAACCTAAACCTAACCCGAACCCTAATCCGAACCCGAACCCTAAACCTAACCCGAACCTGAAACCGAACCCTAACCCTAATCCTAATCTGAACCCTAACCCCAACCCTAACCCAAAACCGAAACCTAACCCTAACCCAAACCAGAAACCTAACTTTTACCCTAACCCTAACCCTAATCCGAACCGAACACTTACCCTAATCTTAAACCTAACACTAACCCTAAACCGAACCCAAACCCTAACCCTAACAATAACCCTAACCTAACCCTAATCCGAGACCTAAACCTAACCTTAACCCTAACCAGAACCCTATCCCTAACCCTAACACTAACCCTAACCCGAACCCTAACCATAACCCAAACTCGAACCTAACCATAACCCTAACCAAAACAGTAACCCTAAACCTAACCCTAAACCTAAACCGAACCCTAACCTGAACCCGAACCCTAACCCGAACCCTAATCCGAACACTAACCCTATCTTCAACCCGAATCCTAATACTAACCCTAACCCTAACCCTAACCTGAACCCTAACCCTAACCCGAACCCGAACCCGAACCCGAACCCTGACCCGAACCGGAACCCGAACCCTAAACCTAACCCTAACCCTAACCCTAACCCCGACCCTAACCCTAACACTAACCCGAACCCTAACCCTAACCCGAACTCGAACACTCACCATAACCCTGCCCAACCCTAACCCTAACCCTAAACCTAAAACGAACACGAACCTGAACCCGAACCCTAACCTAAAATCTAACCCTAACCCTAAACCTAATCCTAACCTGAACCCTTACCCTAACCCGAACCCGAAACCAAACCCTAACCCTAACCCAAACCCTAACCCGAACCCGAACCCTAACCCTAACCATAAACCTAAACCTAACCGGAACCCTAAACCGAACCCTAAACCTAACCCTAACCCGAAATCAAAACCTAACCCTATCCCGAACCCGAACCCCAACCCTAATTCTAACCCGAATCCTTACCCTAATTCTAAAACTAGACCTAACCCTAACCCGAACCCAAACCCTAACCTGAACCCTATCCGGAACCCTAACCCTAACACTAAACCGAACGTGAACCCGAACACTAACCCTAGACTTACCCTAACTCTAACCCTAACCCGAACCCTAACTCGAAACCGAACCCTAAATCTGACCCTAATCATAACCTGAACCCTTACCCTATCCCTAACCCTAACCCTAACCCTAACTCTAACCCTACCCAAACCCGAACCCTAATCGTAAACCGAACCCTAACCCTAACCCTAAACCTAACCCTAACCCTAACCCTAAGCTATACCCGAACCCTAACCCGAACCCGAACCCGAACCGTAACACTAACCCAAACCCTAACCCTAACCCGAAACCGAACCTTAACCCTAACCCTAACCCTTACATGAACCCGACCCGAACCATAACCCTAACCCAAATCATAACCCGAACCCTAACCCTAACCCGAATCCGAAACCTAACTTACCCCTAACACTACCCCTCACCCTAACCGTTATCCGAAACTTACCTGAACCCTAATCCTAACCCTAACCGTAACCCAAACCCTATACCGTACCCGAACCCTAACCCTAACCCGAAACCTAATCCTAACCCTAAACCTAAACGTAAACCTAAATGTAAACCAAAGCCAAAACCTAACCCAATCCGGAAACCTAACCCTAACCCGAAACCAAACCCGAATCCGAAACCTAACCCTAACCCTAACCCGAACCCTAAACCTAACGCTAACCGTAAACCTAACCCTAACTCTAACCCGAACCCAAAACTTAACCCTAACACGAACCCGAACCTGAACCCGAACCCTAATCATAACCAGAACCCTAACACTAACACGAACCCTAATCCTAAACCTAAACCTAACCCTAACCAGAACCCTTACTCAAAACCTAACCCTAACCCTTACCCTAACCCTAACCCTAACCCGAACCGAACCCTAAACCTAATCCTAAACCTAACCCTAACCCTAACCTGAACCCTAACTCTAACCCTAACCCTAACCCTACTCCGAACACTAACCCTAACCCTAACCCTAACCAGAACCCTAACCCTAACCCGAACTCGAACCCTAACCATAACCCTAACCCAAACCGTAACCCTAACCCTAACCCTAACCCTAACCCTAAGCCTAACCAGAACACTAACCCTAACTTCAACCCGAACCCTAACTCTAACTCTAACCCTAGACCCTAAACCGAACTTGAACCCGAACCCTAACCTTAAGAATTAACCTAAACCTAACCGGAACCCTAAACCAAACCCTTACCCTAAACCTAAACCTAACTTGAACCCGAACCCTAACCCTCACCCTAACCGAAACCAAACCCGAAACCTAATTCTAATCCGAATACTAACTCTAACTCTAAAACTAACCCTAACCCAAACCCTAACCCAAACCCTAACCCGTACCCTATCCCGAACACTAACCCTAACCCTAACCCTAACCCTAATCCGAACCCGACCCTAACCCTAGCCTAACCCTAACCCAAACCTAACTGAATCCTAACACTAACACTTACCCTAACCCTAAGCATAACCCGAACCCGAACCCTAACCCTAACCCTAACCCGAACCCGAAACAGAACTGTAAGCCTAACCCTAACCCTAAACCTAAACCAAACCCAAAACTGAAACCGAACCCTAACCTGAACCCTAACTCTAACCCGAACACAAACCAGAACCCTAACCCTAAACCTAACCCTAACCCGAAAATAAACCCTTACCCTAACCCTAACCCTAACCCGAACCCTAACCCGAACCCGAACACTATCCCTAAACTAAAACGAAACCTAACCGTAACCCTAACCCTAACCGTAAGTCTAACCCTAACCCTAACCCGAACACGAACTCGAACCCTAACACTAACCCTAACCCTAACACGAACCCGAACCTGAACCCATATCCTAAGCATAAACAGAACCCTAAACATAGCCCTAACCCTAAACCTAACCAGATCCCGAACTCGAACCCTAACTTTAAACCGAACACTAACCCTAAGCTTAACCCTAACCCTAACCTGAATCCTAACCCTAACCAGAACCCGAACCCGAAACCTAACCCTAACCCTAACCCTAAGCCTAATCCTAACCTTAACCCGAACCAGAACCCTGACCCTAACCGGAAGACTAACCGTAACCCTAACCGTAACCCTAATCCTAACCCGAACCAGAACACTAACTCTAACCCTAAACCTAACCCTAACCCGAAACTGAATTCGAACCCAAACCTAACCCTAACCCTAACCCTAACCCGAAACCAAACCCTAACCCGAACCCTATCCGTAACCCAAACACTAACCCTAATCCTATCATTAATCCGAACACTAAACCTAAACCTAACCCTATCCTGAAACCTAACCGTAACCCTAACCATAAGAAGAACCCTAAACCGAACCCTGACCATAACCCTAACTCTAACCCTAACCATTCCCCTAATCGTAACCCTTATCCGGACCCGACCCAACCCTCACCCTAACCCTAACCCTAAACCAAAACCTAACCCAAACCCGAAACCTAACCCTAAAACTAACCCTAACCCTAATCAGAACCCTAAACCCAACCCTAACCCTAACCCTAATCCTAACCTTAACCCGAACCAGAACCCTAGCCATAACCCGACCCCTAACCCTAACCCTAACCGTAACCCTAACCCTAACTCTAACACTAACCTGAACCAACCCTAACACTAACCCGAACCCGAACCCTAACCGTAACCCTAACCCGAACCCGAACCCGAACACTAACCGTAACCCTAACCCCAACCCGAACCCGAACCCTAATCCTAACCCTAATCCTAACCCTAACCAAACCATAACCCTAACCCTCACGCTAACCCTTACACTAACCCTAAACTTAACCCAAACCCGAACCCGAACCCTAACCCTAACTCTATACCAAACCCTAACCCTAACCCTAAACCTAACCCTAACCCTAACCCTAAACCGAACCCGAACCTGAACCCGACCCATAACCTGAACCCTAACCCTAACCGTTACCCAAAACCTATCCCGAACCCGAATCCTAACACTAACCATAAACCTAATCCTTACCGAACCTAACCCGATATCTACCCCTAACCCGAAACCGAACCCAAACCCTAACCCTAACCCTAACCATAATCCTAACCCTAACCGAAACCTAATCAAAAACCGAACCCTAATCCTAAACCGAACGCTAATCCTAAACCGAACCCTAAGCCCAAACACTACCCCTAACCCTAACCCGAACCATAAACCTAACCCTAACCCTAACCCTAATCCGAACCCTAAACCTAACACTAACACTAACCTGAACCTTGTCCCTAACCCTAACCCTAACCTTAACCCTAACATGAACCCTAACCAAAACCCGAACCCTAACCCTAACCCTAACTCTAACCCTAACCCGAACCCGAACCCTAACCCTAACCCGAACCGTAATCCTAACCCTAACCCTCACCCAAACCCTAACCGAAACCCAACCTGAATCTGAACCCGAACCCTAATCCGAACCCGAAACCTAAACCTAACCCGAACCCTAATCCGAACCCGAACCCTAAACCTAACCCGAACCTGAAACCGAACCCTAACCCTAATCCTAATCTGAACCCTAACCCCAACCCTAACCCAAAACCGAAACCTAACCCTAACCCAAACCAGAAACCTAACTTTTACCCTAACCCTAACCCTAATCCGAACCGAACACTTACCCTAATCTTAAACCTAACACTAACCCTAAACCGAACCCAAACCCTAACCCTAACAATAACCCTAACCTAACCCTAATCCGAGACCTAAACCTAACCTTAACCCTAACCAGAACCCTATCCCTAACCCTAACACTAACCCTAACCCGAACCCTAACCATAACCCAAACTCGAACCTAACCATAACCCTAACCAAAACAGTAACCCTAAACCTAACCCTAAACCTAAACCGAACCCTAACCTGAACCCGAACCCTAACCCGAACCCTAATCCGAACACTAACCCTATCTTCAACCCGAATCCTAATACTAACCCTAACCCTAACCCTAACCTGAACCCTAACCCTAACCCGAACCCGAACCCGAACCCGAACCCTGACCCGAACCGGAACCCGAACCCTAAACCTAACCCTAACCCTAACCCTAACCCCGACCCTAACCCTAACACTAACCCGAACCCTAACCCTAACCCGAACTCGAACACTCACCATAACCCTGCCCAACCCTAACCCTAACCCTAAACCTAAAACGAACACGAACCTGAACCCGAACCCTAACCTAAAATCTAACCCTAACCCTAAACCTAATCCTAACCTGAACCCTTACCCTAACCCGAACCCGAAACCAAACCCTAACCCTAACCCAAACCCTAACCCGAACCCGAACCCTAACCCTAACCATAAACCTAAACCTAACCGGAACCCTAAACCGAACCCTAAACCTAACCCTAACCCGAAATCAAAACCTAACCCTATCCCGAACCCGAACCCCAACCCTAATTCTAACCCGAATCCTTACCCTAATTCTAAAACTAGACCTAACCCTAACCCGAACCCAAACCCTAACCTGAACCCTATCCGGAACCCTAACCCTAACACTAAACCGAACGTGAACCCGAACACTAACCCTAGACTTACCCTAACTCTAACCCTAACCCGAACCCTAACTCGAAACCGAACCCTAAATCTGACCCTAATCATAACCTGAACCCTTACCCTATCCCTAACCCTAACCCTAACCCTAACTCTAACCCTACCCAAACCCGAACCCTAATCGTAAACCGAACCCTAACCCTAACCCTAAACCTAACCCTAACCCTAACCCTAAGCTATACCCGAACCCTAACCCGAACCCGAACCCGAACCGTAACACTAACCCAAACCCTAACCCTAACCCGAAACCGAACCTTAACCCTAACCCTAACCCTTACATGAACCCGACCCGAACCATAACCCTAACCCAAATCATAACCCGAACCCTAACCCTAACCCGAATCCGAAACCTAACTTACCCCTAACACTACCCCTCACCCTAACCGTTATCCGAAACTTACCTGAACCCTAATCCTAACCCTAACCGTAACCCAAACCCTATACCGTACCCGAACCCAAACCCTAACCCTAACACTAAACTTAACCCTAACTCTAACCCTAACCCTAACCTAACCCTAACCTAACCATAAATCTAACCCAAACACGAACCCTAAACATAACCCAAACCCTAATCCTAACCCTACCCCTAACCCTAACACTTACCCTAACCCGGACCCTACCCCTAACCCTAACCCTAACGAAAACCCGAACCCTAACCCTAACCCAAACCCTAATCCTAAACCTACCCCTAACCCTAACCCTTACCCTAACCCTAACCCTAACCCTAAACCGAACCCTAACCCTATCCCTAATCCTATCTCTAAACCTAACCCGAACCCAAATCCTAACCCTAACCCTAACCCGAACCCAAACCCTAACCCTAACCCTAACACTTACCCGAACCCGACACGAAACCTAACCATAACCGTAACCATAACCCAAACTTTAACCCGATCCCTAACCCTAACCCTAACCCTAACCTTAACCCTACCCCTAACCCTAACCAATATTCGAACCCGACGCGAACCCTAACTCTAAGCATAACCCTAACCCAAACCCTATCCCGAACCCGAACTATAACCCAAACCCTAACCCTAAACCTAAAACTAACCCGAACCCTAACACTAACCCTAACCCTAACCCTAACCCTAAGCCTAAACCTAACCCTAACCCGAACCGTAACCCCAACCCTAAACCTATCCCAAAACCTAACCCTAAACCTAACCCTAAACCTAACCTAAACAATAACCTAACCTGAACCCTAACTCTATCTCTAACCCTAACCCTAACCATAACCATAACCCGAACCCATACCCTAACCCTAGCCCTAACCCTTACCCTATCCCGAACCCAAACCCTAACACGAACCTGAACCCTATCTCTGACTCTAACCCTAAACCTAAGCCGAACCTTAAACCTACCCTAACCCTAACCCTATCCCGAAACCGAACCTTAAACCGAACCCGAACCCTAACCCGAACCCGAACCCCAACCCTAAACCCGACCCTAACCCAAACCCTAACCCTCACCCTCACCCTAAGCCTAAACCTAACCCTAATCATAAACCGAACCCTAACCCGAACACTAACACTAAACCTAACCCTAACCCTAAACCGAACCCTAACCCTAAAACTAACCTGAACCCTAACCCTAACCCCAACCTTAACCCTAACCCTAACCGAAACTCTAACCGAACCCTAACCCTAACCCTAACCAGAACCCGATCCCAAACCCGAATCCTAACCCTAAACCGAACCATCGACCTAACCCTAACTCCAACCCGCACCCTAACCTTAAACCTAACCCTAACCCTAACCCTAACCAGATCCCGAACCCGAAACCTAACCCTAACCCTAACCCTAACTAACACTAACCGATCCGTAACCCTAACCCGAATCCGAACCCGAACCCTAACACTAACCCAAACACTAACCCTAACCCTATCCATATCCCTAACCCGAATCCTAAATCGAAACCGACCCCTAAGCCTAACCCTAAACCAAACCCTAACCCTAACCCTAACCTGAGACCGAACACTAACCCTAACCCTAACCCTAACCAGATTCCGAACCCTAAAACTAACCCTAACCCTAACCCGATCCCTAACCCTAACCCGAACCCGAACCCGAACTCTAACACTAACCAAAACACTAACCCTAACCCGATCCCTATTCCTAACCCGAATCGAAAATCGAACCTGAACCCTAACCCTAACTCTAAACCAAACCCAAACCCTAACCCTACCCCTAACCCTAACCCTAACTTGAAACCGAACCCTAACCCTAACCGTAACCCTAAACCTAATCATAACCCTAACCATAACCCTAACTCTAACCCTAACCCTACCACTCACCCTAACCCTAACCGTAATCCTAATCCTAACCCTATCCCGAACCCTAACCCTAACCCTAAGAGTAATCCGAAACCAAACCCCAAACCTTACCCTAACTCTAACTCTAACCCGAACCCAAACCCGAACCCTAACCGTTCCCCTAACCGTAACCCTAACCCTAACCCTAACATTCACGCTAATCGTAACCCTAACCAGAAAATAAACCCGACCCCGAACCCTAACCATAACCCTAATTCTAACCCTAAGCCTAACCCTAAACCCTCACGTAAACCCTAAGCCTAACCCTAACCCTAACCCTAACTCGAACACGAACCCGAACTCAAACTCTAACTCTAACCCGAACCCTAACAAGAACCCGAACCCTAACTCTAATCCTAACCCTAACCCTAATCCTAACCCTAACCCTAACCCTAACCTGAACCCTGACGCTAATCCTAACCCTAACCCTAAACCTAACCCGAACCCTAACGCGAACCTTTAACAGAACCCTAACCCTAACATTAAGCCTTACCCTAAACCTAACCCGAACCCTAACCTGAACCCTTAACAGAACCTTAACCCTAACCCTAATCCTGACACGAACTAGAACCCTAACCCTAACCCTAACCAGAACTTGAACCCGAACCCAAACCCTAACACAAACACAAACCCTAACCCTAAACCTAACCCTATACCTAACCCTTACCCGAACCCTAACCCTAAGCCTAACACTAACCCTAACCCGAACCCTAACCCCAACCCGAACCCTAAGAATAAAACTAAACAGAACCCGAACCCGAACCCTAACCCTAACACTAACCTGAACCCTAACTCTAATCCTAACCCAAACCCTAACCCTAACCCTAACCCTAACCCTAAACCTAACGCTAGCCCTAACCATAACCCGAACCCGAAACCTAACCCTAACCCTAACCCGAAACCTATCACTAAACCTAATCCAAAACCTAAACATTACCCTAACCCTAACCCTAACTGTAACCCGAATCCGATACCGAAACCTAACCCTAACCCTAACTCGAAACCTAACCCTAAACCTAACCGTAACCCGAAACCGAACTTGAACCCTAACCCTAACCTGAACCCTAACCCATCCTTAACCCTAACCCTAAACCAAACCATAACCAGAACCCGAATCCGAACCCTAACCCTAACCCTAACCCCAATCCTAATCCGATTCCTAACCCTAACCCGAAACCGAACCCTAACCCTAACCATATCCCTTACCCGAAACCGAACCAAACCATAACACTCACCCTTATCATAACCAGAACCATAACCCTAATCTGAACCCAAACCCTAACCCTAACCCTAACACTACCCCTAACCCTAACCATTACCCGAACCCGACACGAACCCTAATCCTAACCCTAACCCTAACCCTAACCTTAACCCAAACCCTAACCCTAAACCTAAACCTAACCCTAACCTGAAACCTAAACCTAACCCTTACCCTAACCCAAACCCAAATCCTATCCTGAAATCTAACCCAAACCCTAACCCGAACCCTAACCCTAATCCTAACCCTAACCCTAATTCTAATCAGAACCCAAAACCTAACCCTTACCCTAAACATAACCCTAACCCTAATCTGAAACCGAACCAAACCCTAACCCTAAGCCGTACACAAACCAGACCTGAACCCTAAACCTAACACCAAACATAACCCGAACCCTAAACCTAACAGTAACCCTAACACGAACCCTAACCCTAATCCTAACATTAAACCGAACCCTAACCCTAACCCTAACCCTCACCCTGACCCTAACCTAACCCTAACCCTAACCCTAACACTAACTCAAACCCTAAACCTAACCCTAACCCTAAACCTAACCCTAACATGAACCCGAACCCAAACCCTAAACCTAAGCCTAACCCGAACCCTAATCCTAACCCTAATCGTAAACCAAAACCTAACCCGAAACCGAACACTAACCCTAAACTTAACCCTTACTAGAACCCGACCCGAACACTAAACTTAACCTTAACCATTACCCGAAACCTAAACCTACCAATAACCCTCTTCCTTATCTGAATCCGACCCGAACCCTAACCCTAACCATAACACTAATCCAAACCCTAACCCTAAACCAAACCCTAAACCTAACCCTAACCCTAATCTGAACCCTAAGCCTAACCCTACCCCGATCCTGAAACCTAACCCTAACCCTAACCCTAACCCGAACACGAACACGAACCCTAACCCTAACCCGAAAACGAAACCTAACCCTAACCGTAACCCAAACCCTAGCCCTAACCCTAACCCTATCACTAACCCTAATCTGAACAAGATCCCGAATACTATCCATAACCCTAACTCGAACCCTAAGCCTAACCCTAACTCTAAGACTAAGCCTAACACGAACCCGAAACCTAACCCTACCCGTAAACTGAACCCTAACCCTAACCCTAACACTAACCCTAACCTGAACCCTAAACCGAACCCTAACTCTAACCCGAACCCGAACCCGAAACCTAACCTTAACCCTAACACGAACAAGACCCCTAACCCTAAACCTAACCCTAACAAGAACCCGAAACCTAACCCTAAAAATAAACCTAACCCGAACCGAAAACCTAACCCGAACCCTAAACCTAACCCTAACCGTAACCCTAAGCCTAAACCTAAACCTAAACCTAACCCTAACCCTAACTGTAACCCTAACCCTAACCTAACCCTAACCCTAACCCTAACACTAACCTTAACCCTAACCTAATCCTAACCCTAACCCTAACCCGAAAACTAACCCTAACCCTAACCCTATCCCTAACCCTAAATCTAACCCGAAACATAACCCTAACCCTAACACGAACCCGAACCCTAACCCTAGCACAAACCCTATTCCTAACCCTTCCCCTAACCCTAATCCTTAGCCTAACCCGAACCCAACCGCTAATGCTAACCCTAACCCTATTCTGAAACCTACCCTAACCCTAACCCTATCCCGAACCCTAACTCTAACCCTAACCCTAACCCTAACCCTAAACCGAACACTAACCTGAACCCGAAACCTAACCTGAACCCTATCAATAACCCTAACCCTAACCCAAACCCTAACCCAAACACGAACCCGAATTCTAACCATAATCCTAACCCTAACCCTAACACGAACCCAAAACCTCACCCTAACCCTAATCCGAACCCTAACACTAACCCCACCCCTAACCCTACGCCTAACCCTAATCCTAATCCGAACCCTAACCCTAACACTAACCCTAACCCGAACCCTAACCCTAAACCTAACCCTAAACCGAACCCTAACCCTAACCCTAACACTAAGCCAAACCCTAACCCTAACACTAACTCGAACCCTAAACCGAACCCTAACCCTAACCCTAACACGAAACCTTACCCTAACCGTAACCCTAAACCGAACCCTATCCCTAACCATAACCCTAACCCTAACCCTTACCCGAACCCAACACGAACCCTAATCATAACCCTAACCTTAACCCGAAAGTTAACCTGAACACTAAACCTAAACCTAACCGTAACCAGAACCCTAAACTGAACCCTAACCCTTACCCAAACCCGAACCCTAACCCTAACCCGAACACTAACTCTAACCCTAACTCTAACCCTAACCCGAACCGTAACCCTAACCCTAACCCTAAACCTAACCATAACCCTAACCCTAACCTTAACCCTAAACCTAACCCTAACCCTAAATGTAACCCTAAACATTACCCTATCCCTAACCCAAACCCTAACCCGAACCCAAACCCTAACACGAACCCTAACCCGAACCCGAACCCTAACCCCACACCCTACCCCTAAAACGAACCTGAACCTGAACCCGAACCTAACCTGAACCCTAAACCGAACCCTACCTCTAACCCTAACACTAACCCTACACCCTACGCTAAAACGAACCTGAAGCTGAACCCGAAACCTAACCTGAACCCTAACCCGAAACCTAACCCTAACCCAAACCCTAACCCTAACAGGAACCCGAACCCTAACCCTAACTCTACACCTAACACTAACATGAAACCGAACCCTAACCCTAACCCTAAACCGAACCCTAACCCTAACACTACCCGATCCCTAACCCTAACCCTAACCCGAACCCGAACCCTATCCCTAATCCTAACCCTAACATGAACCCTAAATCTAACCCTAAACATAACACAAACCCTAACTCTAACCCTAAACCTAATCCGAACCCTAACACTAACCCGAACCCTAACCCTAACCGAACCCGACCCGAACCCTAACCCTAACGCTAAAAATAAGCCAAACCCTAAACCGAACCCTGACCGTAACCCTCACTCTAACCCTAACCCTTCCCCTAATCCTAACCCTTATCCGTACCTGACCCCACCCTAACTCTAACCCTAACCCTAACCCAAACCCTAACCCAAACCAGAAAACTAACCCTAAACCTAATTCTAAGCCTAACCAGAACCGTAAACCGAACCCTAACCCTAACCCTAACCCAAACCTGAACCCGAACCCTAACCCTAACAATAACCCGAACCCTAACCCTAACCCAAACCATAACCCTAACTCAAAAACTAACCCTAACCCTAACCCTAAACCGAAACCTAAGCCAAACCGTATTCCAAACCATAACCCTAACACAAACCCTAACCTTAACACGAACCCGAAACATAACAATAACCCAGACCCGTACCCGAACACGAACCCTAACCCTAAAACTAAACCGAACCCTAACTCTAACCCTAACCCTAATCCTAACCCTAACCCGAACCCGAACCCTATCCCTAACCCGAACCCTAACCCAAACCCTAAAACTAACCCTAAACCTAACACGACCCCAAACCCTAACCCTACCACTAACCCTAACCCTTACCCTAACCCGGACGCTACCCCTAACCGTAACCCAAACCCAAACCCGAACCCTAACCCTAATCCAAACCCTAATCCTAACCCTACCCCTTACCCTAACCCTAACCCTAACCCTAAACCGAACCCTAACCCTATCCCTAATCCTAACTCTAAACCTAACCCGAACCCGAATCCTAACCCTAACCCTAACCTGAACCCAAACCCTAACCCTAACCCTAACCCTAACCTTAACCATAACCCGAACATTAAACCGATCCCTAACCCTAACCCTAACCCTAACCTTAACCCTACCCCTAACCCTAACCCTTATTCGAACCCCACCCGAACCCTAACTCTAAGCATAACCCTAACCCAAACCCTAACCAGAATCCGAACTATAACCCAAACCCTATCACTAACCCTAAAACTAACCCTAACCCTAACCCTAACCCTAACAAGAACCGTAACCCTAACCCTAATTCTAACCCAAACCGTAACACGAACCCTAAACCTATCCCGAAACCTAACCCTAACCCTAACCCTAACCCTAAACCTAACCTAAACAATAACCTAACCTGAACCCTAACTCTGTCTCTAACCCTAAACCTAACCATAACCATAATCCGAACCTGTACCCTAACGCTAACCCTAACCCTTACCCTATCCCGAACCCAAAACCTAACACGAACCTGAACCCTAACCTGACCCAAACCCTAAACCTAACCTGAATCCAAAACCTAACCGTAACCCTAACCCTAACCCTATCCCGAAACCGAACCCTAACCCGAACCCGAACCCTAACCCTAACCCGACGCGAACCCTAACACCGACCCTAACCCTAACCCTAACCCTCACCCTAACCCTAAGCCTAAACCTAACCCTAATCCTAAACCGAACCCTAACCCGAACACTAACCCTAAACCTAACCCTAAACCGAATTCTAACCCCAACAGTAACCCTAACCCTAACCCCTCACCCTGACCAGAACCCTAACACTAACCCGAACCCTAACCCTAAACCGAACACTAACCCTAACCCTAACCTGAACACAAACCCTAACCCCAACCTTAACCCTAACCCTAACCCAAACCCTAACCGAACCCTAACCCTAACCCTAACCCTCACCCTGACCAGAACCCTAACACTAACCCGAACCCTAACCCTAAACCGAACCCTAAACCTAACCCTAACCTGAACCCTAACCCTAACCCCAACCTTAACCCTAACCCTAACCCAAACCCTAACCGAACCCTAATCCTAACCCTAACGCGAACCCGATCCCAAACCCGAATCCGAACCCTAAACCGAACCCTCAGCCTAACCGTAACTCCAACCCGAACCCTAACCTTAAACGTAACCCTAACCCTAACCCTAACCAGATCCCGAACCCGAAACCTAACCCTAACCCTAACCCTTACTAACACTAACCCGATCCCTAAACCTAACCCGAACCCGAACCCTAACACTTACCCAAACACTAACCCTAACCCTATCCCTATCCCTAACCCGAATCCTAAATCGAATGCGAAACCTATGCCTAAACCTAAACCAAACCCTAACCCTAACCCTAACCCTAACCTGAAACCGAACCCTAACCCTAACCCTAACCCTAACTTTAACAGTAATCCTAACCTTAACCCTAACCCGAAACCTAACCCTAACCCGAACCTTAACACTAAAACTAAACCGAACCCAAACTATAACCTAAACCCTAACCCTAACACATACCCGTACCCGAACCCGAACCCTAACCCTAACACTAACCCGAACCCTAAATCTCACCCTAACCCAAACCCTAACCCTAACCCTAACCCGAACCCAAACCCTAACCCTAACGCTAACCCTAACCCTACCTTAACCCTTACCCTAAACCTAACCAGAACCCGAAACCGAACCAGAACCCAAATCCTAACCCTAAACCTAACACTAAACATAACCCAAAACCTAAACCTAACCCTAACCCGAAACCTATCACAAACCCTAATCCGAATCCTAACCATTACCATAACCCTAACCCTAACTGTAACCCGAATCCGAAACCGAAACCTAACCCTAACCCTAACTCGAAACCTAACC
The DNA here is from genome assembly GCF_045843805.1 of Urocitellus parryii. Taxonomy (NCBI): domain Eukaryota; kingdom Metazoa; phylum Chordata; class Mammalia; order Rodentia; family Sciuridae; genus Urocitellus; species Urocitellus parryii. The sequence goes on along the minus strand of NW_027551951.1, from coordinate 165,480 downwards.
CTAAACCTAACCCTGACCCGAAACCAAACTTGAACCCGACCCCTAACTGAACCCTAACCCATCCTTAACCCTAACCCTAAAGCTAATCATAAAGCGAACCCGAACCCGAACCCAAACCCTAACCGTAAACCTAACCCTAAACATAACCCTAACCAGAACTCTAACCGTAACCCTTACCCTAAACCTAACCCGAATCCGAACCCTAACCGTAACCCTAACCCTAACCCGAAACCTAAACTTAAAATGAACCTGAAACCTAACCCTAACCCTAACACTAACCCTAACCCAGACCCTATCCCTAACATGAACCCGAACCCTAGCCCTAACCCTAACCTGAACCCACCCCGAACTGAACCCGAAATCAAACCATAACCCTAAACCTAACCCTAAATCTAACACTAACGCTAACCTTAAACCTAACCCTAAACCTAAACCTAAAACTAACCCTATCCCTAACCGTAAACGTAACTCTAACACTAACCCGAACCCTAACCCGAACCCTAACCCTAACCCAAACCCTAAACTTAACCCTAACACTAATGCGAAACCTGACCCTTACCCGAACACTAACCCTAACCAGAACACTAAACCAAACCCTAACCCGAACCCAAAACCTAAACCTCACCCTAACCGTAAACGAAACCCTAACCATAACCCAAACCCTAACCCTAAACCTAACCCTAAACCTTACCCTAACCAAACACTAACCCTAACACTAACACTAACCCCAACCCTAACCCGAACCCGAACCATAATGCTAACCCTAACCCTAACACGAAACCAAACCCTAACTCTAACTCTAAACCAAACCCTAACCCTATCCCTAATCTTAACTCTAAACCTAAACCGAACCAGAATCCTAACCCTAACCCGAACCCTAACCCTAACCCTAACCTTAGAACTTACACAAACCCGACCCGAACCCTAACCATAACCGTAACCATAACCCGAACATTAACACGATCCCTAACCCTACCCCTAACCCTAACCCTAAACCTTATTCGAAGCCGACCCGAAACCTAACACTAAGCATACCCCTAACCGAAACCCTAACCCGAACCCGAACAATAACCCAAATCCTAACCCTAACACTAACCCGAACCCTAACCCTAACCCTAACCTTAAAAAGAACCCAAACCCTAACCCTAAACCTAACCCTAACCCGAACCGTAACCCGAACCCTAACCCTTACCCGAACCCGAACCCTAACCCTAACCTTAACCCTAGCCCGAAACCTAACCCTAACCCTAACCCTAACCCAAAACCTAACCTAACCCGAACCCTAACTCGGTCCCTAACCCTAACCCTAACCATAACTATAACCCGAACCCGTACCCTAACCCTAACCCTAAACCTAAACCTATCCCGAAGCCAAACCCTAACATGTAAATGAACCCTAAGCCTGACCCTAACCAAAACATACCCCGAATCCTAAACCTAACCGTAACCCTAACGCTAACCCTATCCCGAAACCGAACCCTAACCCTAACCCTCACCCTAACCCTGAGCCTAAACCTAAACCTAATCCTAAACCGAACACTAACCAGAACACTAACCCTAACCCTAACCCTAAACCGAACTCTAACCCCAACCCTAAGCCTAACCCTAACCCTCACCCTGACCCGAACCCTAACACTAATCTGAACCCTAACCCTAACCCGAACCCTAAACCTAATCCTAAACCGAACCCTAACCCTAACCCCAACCCTAACCCTAACCCTAACCCAAACCCTAACCGAACCCTAACCCTAACCCTAACCCGAACCTGATCCCGAACCCGAATCCTAACCCTAAACCGAACACTCACCCTAACCCTAACTCCAACCCGAACCCTAACCCTAAACCTAACCATATCCCTAACCCTAACCAGATCCCGAACCCTAATCCTAACCCTAACCCTAACCCTAACACTAACCCTAACCCTAACACTTACCCGATCCCTAACCCTACCCCGAAACCAAACCCGAAACCCTACACTAAACCAAACACTAACCCTAACCCTATCCCTATCTCTAACCCGAACCCAAACCCGAACCCGAACCCGAACCCAAACCCTAACTCTAACCCTAAACCAAACCCTAACCCTAAACCAAACCCTAACCCTAATCCTAACCCTAACCCTAATCCTAAACCTAACCCTAACTCTAACCGTAACCCTAAATCTAACCCTAACCCTAACACTCACCCTAACCCAAACCGTAATACTAACCCTAACCCTATCACGAACCCTAACCCTAAACCTAAGCGTAACCCAAAACCGAACCTTAACCCTTACCCTAACCCTAATTCTAATTCCTACGCGAACCCTAACCCTTCCCCTAACCGTAACCCTAACACTCACGCTAATCGTAACCCTAACCAGAAACCAAACCTGACCCGGAACCCTAACCCTAACCCTAATTCTAACCCTAACCCTAACCCTAACCACTCATTCTAACCCCTAAGCCTAACCCTAACCCTAACCATAACTCGAACACGAACACGAACTCTAACTCTAACTCTCACCCTAACCCTAACAAGAACCCAAACACTAAAACTAACCCTAACCCTAACCCTAATCCGAACCCTACAGCTAACCCTAACCCTAACCCTAATCCTAACCCTAACCCTAACCCTAACCCGGAGCCTAACCCTAACCCTAACACTAATCCTAACACTAACCCGAACCCTAACCCGAACCCTTAACAGAACCCTAACCCTAAACCTAACCCTAACCCGAACCCGAATCAGAACCCTAACCCTAACCCTAACCCTAACCCTAACCCAATCCCTAACCCGAACCCTAAACCTAAACATAACGCTAACCCTAACCCGAACTCGAAACCTAAATCTAACCTAATCCTAACCCTAATCCTGACCCGAACTAGAAGCCTAACCCTAACCCTAACCAGAACCTGAACCCGAACACGAACCCTAGCACAAACACAAACCCTAACCCTAACCCCAAGCCTATACCTAACCCTTACCCTAACCCTAATCCTAAGCCTAACACTAACCCTATCCTGAACCCTATCCCGAATCCGAACACTAACCCTAACCCTAACCATAACCCTGACCCTAACTCTAACCCTAATCCTAACCTTAACCCTAACCCAAAACCTAACCCTAACCCAAACCCTAACACTTTAGTTAGTTTTAACTAACCAGAACCTGAACTCTAACCCTAACCCTAACCCGAAACATAACATTAACCCAGACCCGTACCCGAACCCTAACTCTAACCCTAACCCTAACCCTAACCCTAACCCGAACCAGAACCCGAAACCTAACCCTAACCCTAACCCGACTCGAAACCTAAACCTAACCCTAACCGGAAACCTATCCCTAACCCTAATCCGAAGCCTAATCATAACCCTAACCCTAACCCTAAACGTAACCCGAATCCGATACCGAAACCTAACCCTAACCCTAACTCGAAACCTAACCCTAAACCTAACCCTAACCTGAAACCGAACCCTAACCAGAACCCTAACCCGTCCCTAACCCTAACCCTAAACCTAACCATAACCCAAAACTGAACCCAAACCGAACCCTAAACCTAAACCTAACCCTAAACATAACCCTAACCAAAACTCTAACCCTAAACCTAACCCTAACCCTAACCCTCACCCGAACCCGAAACTGAACCCTAATCCTAACACTAACCCTATCCTGAAACCTAACCCTAAACCGTACCTGAAACCTAACCCTAACCCTAATCCTAAACCTAAGCCTAAACCTAACCATATCCCTAACCTGAACCCGAACCATAGCCCTAACCATAACTTGAACCCACCCTGAACCCGAACCCGAAATCGAACCATAACCCTAAAACTAACCCTAAACCTAATCCTAATCCTAACCTTAACACTAACCCTAACCCTAAAACTAACCCTAATCCTAATGCCAACCCTGACCCTAACCCGAACACTAACCCTAACCCTAACCCTATTACTAAACCTAACACTAACCCGAACTCTTACCTTAACCCTAAAGATAACCGTAACCCGACCCGAACCCTAACCCTAACCCTATCCCTAACCCTAACCCTAACCCTAACCCTAACCCCTAACTCTAACACTAACACGAACCCGAACCTGAGGCCTAACCAGAACCCTAACCCTAATCCGACCCCTAACCCGTAACCTAACCCTAACCCTAACCCTAAACCTAACCCTAAATGTAACCCTAACCAGAACGCTAACCCTAACCCTAACCCTAGCCCGAACCCGAACCGGTACACTAACCCTAAACCTAATGCTATCCCGAACCCAAACCCTAACACTAACCCTGACCCTAACCCTAAACCGAACCCGAACCCTAAATCTAACCCTAACCCTAACCCTAACCCTATCCCAAAACCGAACCCTAACCCGAACCTGAACCCTAACACTAACCCGAACCCGAACCCGAACACCGACCCTAAACCTAACCCTAAACCTCACCCTAACCCTCAGCCTAAACTTAACCCTAATCTTAAACCGAACCCTAACCCGAACACTAACCCTAACCCTAACCCTAAACCGAACTCTAACCCTAACCCTAACCCGAATCCTAACCCTCACCCTGACCCGAACCCTAACACGAACCCGAACCCTAACGATAAACCGAACCCTAACCCTAACCCTACCCGAACCCGAACCCTAACCCTAAATCCAACCCTAACCCTAACCCAAACCCTAACCGAACACTACCCTAACCCTAACCCTAACCCGAACCCGAAACCTAACCCTAAACCAAACCTAAAACCTAACCCTAACTCTAACCCTAACCCTAACACTAACCATAACCCCTAACCCTAAACCCTAACCCTAACCCCTCACCCTAACCCTAACCCTATCCCTAACCTGAACCCGAAACCTAGCCCTAACCCTAACCTGAAACCACCCCGAACCCAAACCCGAAATCTAACCATAATCCGAAACCTAACCCTAACCCTAACCCTAACCCTAAACCTAACCCTAACCCTAAACGTAACCCTAACCCTAACACTAACCCGAACCCTAACCCGAACCCTAACCCTAAACCTAAACCTAACCCTACAATTAATGGGAATCCTGACCCTAACCCGATCACTAACCCTAACTTTAACACTAACCAGAAACCTAAACCTAAAACTAACCCTAACCCGAACCCTAACCCTAACCCTAAACCTAACCCTAACCCAAACCCGAACCCTAACCCTAACCCTATCCCTAACCCTAAGCCTAATCCTAACCCAAAGACTAACCTGAACCCGAACCCTAACCCTAACCTAATCCTAACCCAAACCCTAACCCGAACCCGAACCCTCAACCTAACCCTAACCCTAACCCTAACCCTAACGCTAACCCGAACGTAACCCTAACCCTAACCCTAACCCTAATACGAACCCAAAACCTAAACCTAACATGAACACTAACTCTAACCCTAAACCTAACCATATCCCTTACGCTAACACTATCCCTAAACCTAACCCTAAACCGAACCCTAATATGATCCCGAAACCTAACCATAACCCAAACCCAAACCCTAAACCTAACCCTATCCCTAACCCTAACCTGAACCCTAACCCTAACCCTAACCCTAAACCTAACACGAATCCTAACCCGAAACCTAACACTAACCCTAACCCGAACCCGAACCCTCACCTGAACCCTAACCCGAACCCGAACCCGAACCCGAACCCGCACCAAAACCCTAACCCTAACCCGAACCCTAACCCTAACTCTAAAACTAACCCAAAACCTAACCCGATCCTGACCCTTACCAGACACCTATCCCAAACCCTAACCCTAACACTAACCCAAACCCTAACCCAAACCCGAACACGAAACCCAACCCTAAGCATAACCCTAACCCTAACCCGAACCAAACCTAACCAGAAACCAAACCCCAACCCTAACCCGAACCCTAACCTTAACGATAACACTAAGCCTAACCCTAACCCTAACCCTAAACCGAAAACTAACCTTAAACCGAACCCTAAACGAAAACCTCAGCTGAACCCTAAACCTAATCCTAACCCTATCCCTAACCCTAATTCTAACACGAAACCTAACCATAATCCTAACCCTAAACCTAACCCTATCCCTAATCCTAACCCTAAACCTAACCCTATCCCTAAACCTAATTCTAACCCGAAACCTAACCATAATGCTAACCCTAACCCTAAACATATCCCTAACCCTAACCCTAAACCTAACCCGAACCCGAATCTTAACCCTAACCCTAACCCGAACCCGAAACCTAACACTAACCCTAACCCTAGCCCTAACAAGAACCCTAACCCTAAACACTAAAAAGAACCCTACCCTTAACCTTAACCCTAACAGTAACCCAATCCTTAACCTTAAACAGAACATGAACCCGAACCCTAACCCTTACCCAAACACTAACACTAATCCTAACCCTAACCCGAACCCTAACCCGAAACCTAACCCTAACAATAACCCAAACCCGAACCAGCACAAGAACCCTAAACCTAACCCGAACACTAACCCTAACTCTAAAACTAACCCTAACCCTAACTCGAACCCGAACCCTTAACCGACCCTATCCCAAACTCTAACCCTAACACTAACCCTAACCAGAACCCGAACCTGAACCCGAACCCTAACCCTAAGCCTAAGACTAACCCGAACCCAAACCTAACCCGAAACCGAACCCTAACCCTAACTCTAAACCTAATCTTAACCCTAACGCTAACCCTAACCGTAACCGTAACCCTAACCCTAATCCAAACCCTAACCGTAACCCTCACCCGAACCCTAACCCTAAACCTAACCCTATCCCTAACCCTAATTCTAACCCGAAACCTAACCATAATCCTAACCCTAACCCTAACCCTATCCCTAACCCTAACCCTAAACCTAACCCTATCCCTAACCCTAATTCTAACCCGAAACCTAACAATAATCCTAACCCTAACCCTAAACCTAACGCGATCCCTAACCCAAACCCCACCCCTAACGCTAATCCTAACGCAAACCCTAACACGAACCCTAACCCTAACCCTAACCCTAACCCTAACCCTAACCGTAAACCTAACCGAACCCAAACCCTAACCCGAAACCGAACCCGATCCCGAATATTAACCCTAAACCTAACCATCACCCTAACCCTAACTCCAACACGAACCCTAAACCTAAACCTAACTCTAAACCTAACACTAACCCGATCCCTAACCCTAACCCGAACTCGAACCCGAACCCTAATACTAACCAAAATACTAACACTAACCCTAACCATAACCCTAACCCGAACCTGAACCCGAACCCTAACCCGAACCCTACCCTAACTCTAACCCTAAACCTAACGCTTAACCTAAACCTAACCCTAACCGTAAACCTAACTCTAACCCTAACCCTAACACTCACCCTAACCCTAATCATAATCATAACCCTAAACCTAACCCGAACACTAACCCTAACCCTAATCTAACCCGAAAACGAACCCTAACACTTACCCTAACCCTAAATCTAACCCGAACCCGAACCCGAACCCTAACCCTTACCCTAACACTAACCCTAACCCTAATCCTAACCGTAACCATAACTGTAACCCTAACCCGAACCTGACCCCGAACCAAAACTCTAACTCTAACCCTATCCCTAAACCGAACCCGAACCCTAACCTCTAACCCGAACCCTAACCCTAATCCGAACCTTAATCCTAAACCTAACACTAACCCTAATCCTATCCCTAACCCTAACCCTAACCCGAACCCTAACCCGAACCCTTACCAGAACCCTAACCCTAACACTAACACTATCCCGAACCCGATCACGAATCAGAACCCTAACCCTAACCATAACCATAACCCTAACACAAACCCTAACCCGAAACCTAAACCTAACCCTAACCCTAACCCTAACCCTAACTCGAACCCTAAACCTAACCCTAACCCTAACCCTAACGCTGACCGGAACACGAAACCTAATGCTAAAACTAACCAGAACCTGAACCCGAACCCGAACCCTAACACAAACACAAACCCTATCCTAAACCTAAACCTATACCTTACCCTTACCCGAACCCTAACCCTAAGCCTAACACTAACCCTAAACCGAACCCTAACCCGAATCCGAACACTAACCCTAACCCTAACCCTAACCCTAACTCTAACCCTAACACTAACCTTAAACCGAACCCGAAACTTAACCCTAACCCTGACCCGAACCCTAACACTAACCCTAACCCGAACCCGAACTCTAACCCTAACACTAACCCTAACCCTAAACCGATCCCTAACACTAACCAGTACCCGTAACCGAACCTGAACCATAACCCTAACACTAACCTGAACCCTAACTCTAAACCTAACCCTAACCCTAATTAAAACCCTACCCCTAACCCTGACCCTAATACTAACCCTAACCCTAACCCTAAACCTAACCAGAACCCGAACCCTAACCCTAACCCTAACCCGAAAGTGAACCCTAACCCTAACCCTAACCCTAACCCTAACCATAACCCTAACCCTAACACTAAACCGAATGCTAACCCTAACCCGAACCCTAACACTAACCCTAATGGGAACCCTAACTCTAACCCTAAACCTAAAACTAACCCCAACCCGAACCCGAACCCGAACCCTAAACCTAAACCTAACCCTAACCCTAACCCTAACTCTAACCCTAAACCTAAACCGAACTCTAAACCTAACCCTAACCAGAATTCGAAACCTAACCCTAACCCTATCCCGAACCCTATCCCTAACCCTAATCTGAACCCTAACCATAACCCTAACCATAACCCTAACCGTAACCCGAACCTGACACCGAAACCTAACCTTACCCTAACTCAAAACCTAACACTAAACCTAACCCTAAACCTAACCCTAACCCTAAACTGAACCTGAACCCAAACCCTAACCAGAACCCTAACATATCCCTAACCCTAACACAAAAACCTAACCCTAACCCGAACCCGAAACCGAACCCTAACCCTAAACCTAACCCTAAACCTAATCCAAACCCTAACCTGAACCCTAACACTAACCCTAACATTAACACTAACCCTAACCCTAACCCGATCCCGACCCCGACCCCGAACCCGAACTGTAAAAATAACACTAATCCTAACCCCTAACCCTAACCCCTAACCATAAACCTAACCCTAACCCTAAACCTAACCCTAACCCAAACCCTAATCATAACACTAACCCTAACCAAACCGAACCCTAACCCTAACTCGAACCCGAACCCTCAGCCTAAACCTAACCCAAACCCGAACCCTAACCATAACCCTAACAATAACCCTAACCCGAAACTGAACCCGACCCCGAACACTAACCCTAACCCTAACACTAAACGTAAGCCTAACCCGAACCCTAAGCCTAACCTGAACCCTAACCCTAACACTAACCCTAACCTGAACCCGAACCCGAAACCTAACCCTAACACCAACCATAACCCTAACCCTAGCAATAACCGAACCCTAACCCTAACACTAACACTAAGCCTAACCGAACCGTAAGCCTAACCCTAACCCTAACCCTAACCCTAATTAAAAGCCTACCCCTTACCCTGACCCTAATCCTAACCCTAAACCTAACGCTAAACCTAACACAAACCCGAACCCTAACCCTAACCCTAACCCGAACATGAACCTTAACTCTAACCCTCACCGAACCCTAACCCTAACCCTAACCCTAACCCGAAAGCTAACCCTAACCCAAACCCTAACACTAACCCTAACCCGAACCCTAACTCTAACCCTAACCCTAACCCAAACCCTAACTCAAACCCTAACCGTAAACCTAACCCTAACCCGAACACTAACGCTAACCCAAAACTGAACTCGAAACCTAAACCTAACCCTATCCCGAACCCTATCCTTAACCCTAAACTGAACCCTAACCATAACCCTAACCATAACCCGAACCCGATACCGAAACCTAACCCTAACCCTATCTCGAAACCTAACAATAAACCTAACCCTAAACATAACCCTAACCAGAACTTTAACCCTTACCCTAACCCTAATGCGAACACTAACCCTAACCCTAACCCTAACCCTAAACCTAACCCAAACCCTAACCTGAACCCTAACCCTAACCCTAACCCTAACACTAACCCTAACCCTATCCCGACCCCGACCCCGAACCCAAACCCGAACCGTAAAACTAACCCTAACCCTAACCCCTTACACTAACCCCTAACTCTAAACATAACCCTAACCCTAACCCTAACCATAAAACTAACCCTAACCTAACCCAAACCCTAACTCCAACCCTAACCCTAAGACTAACCCGAACCCTAAGCCTAACCCTAACCGTAAGCCTAACCCGAACCCTAAGCCTAACGCTAACCCTAACACTATCCTGAACCCTAAACCCAAACCTAACCCAAAACCTACCCCTAAACCTAACCCTAACCCTAACCGAACACTAACCCTAACACTAACACTAAGCCTAACCGAACCCTAAGTCTAACCCTAACCCTAACCCGAACCCGAACCCTAACCATACCCCTAACCCTAACCCGAACACCTAACCCTAACCCCTAAATGTAACCCTAACCCTAACCATAACCATAACAGTAACCCAAACCCTAACCCTAACCCTAACCCTAACCCTAACCCTAACCCTAAACCTAACCCGAACACTAACCCTAACCCAAACCCTAACCCTGACCCGTACCTGAACACGAACCCTTACCCAAAACATAACCCTAACCCGAACCCAAACCCTAACCCGAACCCGAACCCGAACCCTAACCCGAACCCTAACCCTAACCCTAACCCTAACCCTAACCCTAACACGAACCCGAACCCGACACCGAACCTGAACCCGAACGCTAACCCTAAGACTAACCCGAACCCTAACCCTAACCCTAACCCTAATCCTAAACCTAACCCTATTTGGAACCAAAACCCGAACCCGAAGGCTAACCCTAACCCTAACCCAAACCCTAACCCAAACCATAACCCGAAACCGATCCCTAAACCTAACCCTAACCCTAAACCTCACCCTAACCCTAACCGTAATCCTAACCCTAACCCGAACCGGAACAAGACCCCGACCCCGAACCCAAACCTTAACCCTAAACTTAACCCTAATCCTAACCCTAACGCTAACACTAACCCGAACCCTAACCCTAACCCTAACCCCAAACCTCACCCTAACCCTAACCCGAACCCTAACCCGAACCCTTACCAGAACCCTAACCCTAACCCTAACACTAACCCTAATCCGAACCCTTACCAGAACCCTAACCCTAACCCTAACCCAAAACCTAACCCGAAACCTAAACCTAACCCTAAACGTAACCCTAACCCTGACCTGAACATGAACCCTAACCCTAAACCTAAACAGAACCTGAACTCGAACCTGAACACTAACACAAACACAAACCCTAACCCTAACCCTAACCCTATACCTAACCCTTACCCAAACCCTAACCCTAAGCCTAACACTAACCCTAAACCAAAACCTAACCCGAATCCGAACACTAACCCTAACCCTAACCCTAAACCTAACCCTAACTCTAAACCTAACCATAACCTTAACGCTAACCCGAAACCTAACCCTAAACCTAACCCAAACCCGAACAGTAAACCTAACCCGAACCCGAACTCTAACCCTAACCGGTACCCGTACCCGAACCCGTACCCTAACCTTAACACTAACCCGAACCCTAACTCTAACCCTAACCCTAACCCTAACACTATTCCAAACCCTACCCCTGACCATAACCCTAATCCTAACCCTAACCCTAACCTGAACCCTAACCCGAATGCGAACCGTAACCCTAACCCTAACCCGAACTTGAACCCTAACCCTAACCCTAACCCTTACCGAACCTAAACATAACCCTAACCCTAAACTGAAACCTACACTAACCCGAACCCTAACACTAACCCTAACCCGAACCCTAACTCTAACCTTAACCCTAACCCTAATCCAAACCCGAACCCGAACCCTAACCCTAATTCGAACTCGAAAACTAACCCTAATCCTAACACGAACCCTATCCCTAACTCTAATCCGAACCCTAACCATAACCCCAGCCCTAAACCTAACCGTTACCCGAACCCGATACCGAACCTAAACCTGATCCTAACTCGAAACGTAAACCTAAACCTAACACTAAACCTAACCCGAAACCGAAACTGAAACCGAAACCTAACCTGAAACCAAACCAATCCCTAAACCTAACCCTAAACCTAAGCCTAACCCAAACCCGAACCCTAACACTAACCCTAAACCTAACGCTAAACATAACCATAACCAGAAGCCTAACCATAACCCTAACCCTAACCCTAATGCGAACCCTAACTCTAAACCTAAGCCTAACCCTAACCCTAACCGTAACCCAAACCCTAATCAGAACCCTAACCCTAAGCCTAACACTAACCCTAAGTGTAACACTAAACCTAACCCTAACCATAAACCTAACCCTAACCCTAACCCAAACACTAACTCTAACCCTAAGCCTAACCCTAACCCTAACCCAAACCCTAATCAGAACCCTAACCCTAAGCCTAACACTAACCCTAAGTGTAACACTAAACCTAACCCTAACCATAAACCTAACCCTAACCCTAACCCAAACACTAACTCTAACCCTAAGCCTAACCCTAACCCTAACCCTAACCCAAACCCTAATCCGAACCCTAACCCTAAGCCTAACACTAACCCTAACTGTAACACTAAACCTAACCCTAACCATTAACCTAACCCTAATCTTAACCCTAACACTAACACTAACCCTAACCATAACACTAAACCTAACCCTAACCCTAAACCTAACCCTAACCCGAACCCTAACCCTAACCCTAAACCGAACCCAAACCTGAACCCTAAACTTAACCCTAAGCCTAAACCTAACCCTAACACTAATGCGAACCCTAACCCGAACCCGAAACCTAAACCTAACCCTAACCCTAAACCTCAACGTAAACCTAACACTAACCCTAACCCTAACCCAAACCGGAACCCGATCCCGAACCCAAACCTTAACCCTAAACATGACCCGAACCCTAACCCTAATACTAACCCTAATGTGAACCCTAACCCTAACCCTAAGACTACCCCTAACCCTAACCCTAACAATAAACATAACACTAACCTGAACCCTAACCCTAACCCTAACCCTCACTGAAACCAGAAACCGAACCCTAACCCTACCTCTAACCCTAACCCTAACCCTACCCTAAACCTAACCCTAATCCGAACCCGTCCCTAAAACCGAACCGGAACCCTAACCCAAAATCTAACCCTAACGCTAACCAAACACTATATCTAAACATAAAACTAACCCGAACCCGAACCCTAATGCTAACCCGAAACCTAAACCTAACCCTAATCCTAACACTTACCCGAAACCTAACCCTAACTCTAACCCTAATCCTAATCCAAACCCTAATCCTAACCCTAACCCGACTCCGATCCCTAACCCTAACACTAACCCTAACCTGAACCCGAACCCTAACCCTAACCCTAACGCGAAACCAAACCCTAAACCTAACCCGAACCCGAACCCAAACACTAACCCTAACCCTAACACTAATCCGAACCCGAACCTGAATCCTAACGCTAACCCTAACCGTAACCCGAACCCTAACCCTAACCCTAACCCTAATCCTAACACTAAACCGAACGTGAATCCTAACCCTAACCATAACCCGAAACCTAACAATAACCCTAACCTTAACACTAACCCTAACCCTAAACCTAACCGGAACCCAAATCTGAACCCGCACCCTAATCCTAACCCTACCCTAACCTGAACCTGAATCCTAACCCTAACCCTAACCGGAAACCTAACAATAACCCTAAACCTAACTCTAACCCTAAACCGAACCCTAACTCTAACCCTAACCCTAACCCTATCCCTAACCCTAACCCGAACCCTAAACCTAACCCTAACCATATCCCGAACCCTAACTCTAACCCTAACCCTAACCCTAACACTAACACTACCCTGACCCGAACCCGAACACGAACCCGAACCCTAACCCTAATCTGAACCCTAACCATAACCCTAACCATAATCCTAACCGGAACCCGAACCCGACACCGAAACCTAACGTTACCCTAACTCAAAACCTAAAAATAAACCTAACCCTAACCCTAACCCTAACCCTAAACCGAACCTGGACCCGAACCCTAACCTGAACCCTAACCCATCCCTAACACTAACACAAAAACCTAACCCTAACCCGAACACGAACCCGAACCCTAACCCTAACCCTTACCCAAACCCTAACCCTAACCCGAACACGAACCCGAACCCTAACCCTAACCCTTACCCAAACCCTAACCCTAACCCGAATCCGAAACCTAACCCTAACCCTAAGCCGAACCCTAACCCTAACCCTAACCCTAAACCAAACCCGAACGCGAAGCCTACTACTAACCCTAAGCCTAAACCTAACCCTAACCCTAATGCGAACCCTAACCCGAACCCGAACCCTAAACCAAACCCGAACCCTAACACTAACCCTAACCCTAACCCAAACCCGAACCCGAACCCTAAACCTAACACTAACCCTAACCCTCAACCTAACCCTAACCTTAACCCTAACCCTAATCAGAACCGGAACCCGACCCTGAACCAAAACCTTAACCCTAAACATAACCCGAACCCTAACCCTAACCCTAACCCTAATGCGAACCCTAACACTAACCCTAATTCTAACCCTAACCCTAACCCTAACCCTAAGCCTAACCCTAACCCAAACACTAAATCTAAACATACACCTAACCCGAACCCGAACCCTATCACTAACCCGAACCCTAACATTAACCCTACCCCGAAACATAACCCTAACCCTAACCCTAACACTTACCCGAAACCTAACACTAACTCTAACACTAATCCTAATCCTAACCCTAACCCGACTCCGATTCCTAACCCTAACACTAACCCTAACCCGAACCCGAACCCTAAGCCTAACCCTAACGCGAAACCAAACCCTAACCCTAACCCTAAACCGAACCCTAACCCTAACCCTAACCCTAACACTAATCCAAACCCGAACCTGAATCCTAACCCTAACCCTAACCCTAACCCTAAACATAACCTGAACCCGAACCCTAACTCTAACCCTAACCCTAAACATAACCCTAACCCTAACCCTAAACCTAACCCTAACCCTATCCCTAACCTGAAACCGAACATTACCTTAACCCTAACCTGAACCCACCCCGAACCCGAACACAAACTCTAACCATAACCCAAAACCTAACCCTAAACCTAACCCTAACACTAACCCTAACCCTAAACCTAATTCTAACCCTAACCCTAAATGTAAAGATAACCCTAACCATAAACCGAACCTTAACCCGAACCCTAACCCTAACCCTAACCCTAAACCTAACCCTAACAATAATGAGAACCCTAACCCTAATCTGAACACTAACCCTAACCCTAACCCTAACCAAAACTCTAAATCTAATCCTAAACCTAACCCTAACCCGAACCCGAACCCGAACCCTAACACTGACTTTAACCTATTCCTAACCCCAACCCGAACTCTAAACCTAACCCTATCCCTAAACCTAACACTAACCCTAACTCGAACACTAACCCGAAACTTAAACCTAACCCGAACCCTGACGATAACCCTAACCCTAACCCGAACCCGATCCCGAACACTAACCCTATCCTAACCCTAACCCTAACCCGAACCCGAACCCGAACCCGAAACCTAACCCAAACCCTAACCATAACTCCTAACCCTAACCCTAACCCAAACCCGAACCCGAGGCCTAACGAGAACCCTAACGCTAACCCGACACCTAACCATTACCCTAACCCTAACCCTAACCATAACCATAAAACTAACCCTAAACGTAACCCTAACCAGAACCCTAAACCTACCCTAACCCTATCCCTAACACTAATCTGAACCCTAACACTAACCCTAACACTAACCGTAACCCTAAACCAAACCCAAACCCGAACCCTAACCCTAACCCTAAGCCTAAAACTAACCCTAAACCTAATGCGAACCCTAACCCTAACGCGAACCCTAAAGCTAACCCGAATTCTAACCCTAACCCTAACCCTAATCCTAAACCTAACCCTATCCGGAAGCAGAACCCGAACCCGAAGACTAACCCTAACCCTAAACCAAACCCTAACCCTAAACCTCAACCTAACCCTAAAGTTAACCCTAACCCTAACTCGAACCTGAAACCGACCACGAACCCAAACCTTAACCCTAAACATAACCCGAACCCTAACCCTAACCCTAACCCTAATGCGAAACCTAACCCTAAACCTAACAATAACCATAACCCTAAACATAACCCTAAACCTAACGCTAATACGAACCCGACCCCAAAACCGAACCCGAACCCTAACCCAAAATCTAACCCTAACCCTAACCCTAACACTAAATCTAAACATAAACCTAACCCGAAACGGAACCCTAACGCTATCCCGAACACTAACACTAACCTTAACCCGAAACCTAACCCTAACCCTAACCCTAACACTTACCCGAAACGTAACCCTAACTCTAACCCTAATCCTAATCCTAACCCTAATCCTAACCCTAACCCGACTCCGATCCCTAACCCTAACACTAACCCTAACCTGAACCCGAACCCTAACCCTAACCCTAACGTGAAACCAAACCCTAAACCTAACCCGAACCCGAACCCAAACACTAACCCTGACCCTAACACTAATCCGAACCCGAACCTGAATCCTAACGCTAACCCTAACCGTAACCCGAACCCTAACCCTAACCCTAACCCTAATCCTAACACTAAACCGAACGTGAATCCTAACCCTAACCATAACCCGAAACCTAACAATAACCCTAACCTTAACACTAACCCTAACTCTAAACCTAACCGGAACCCAAATCTGAACCCGCACCCTAATCCTAACCCTACCCTAACCTGAATCCTAACCCTAACCCTAACCGGAAACCTAACAATAACCCTAAACCTAACTCTAACCCTAAACCGAACCCTAACTCTAACCCTAACCCTAACCCTATCCCTAACCCTAACCCGAACCCTAAACCTAACCCTAACCATATCCCGAACCCTAACTCTAACCCTAACCCTAACCCTAACACTAACACTACCCTGACCCGAACCCGAACACGAACCCGAACCCTAACCCTAATCTGAACCCTAACCATAACCCTAACCATAATCCTAACCGGAACCCGAACCCGACACCGAAACCTAACGTTACCCTAACTCAAAACCTAAAAATAAACCTAACCCGAACCCTAACATGATACCGAACCCTAACCCGAAACCGAACCCTAACTCCAACCCTTACCCTAACCCTAACACAAACCCTAACCCGAACCCAAAATCTAACCCTAACCCTAACCCGAACCAGAACCAGAACCCGAACACTAACCCTATCCCTAAACCTAACCCAAACCCTAAACATAACCGTAAAACTTACCCTAACCGTAATCCGAACCCGATACCGAAACCTAACCCTAACCCTAACTCGAAACCTAACTCTAACCCTAACACTAACGCTAACCCTAACCCGAACACGAACCCTAACCCTAACCGAACCCGAACCCGAACCCTAAACATACCATAACCCTAACCCGAACCCCTAACACTAACCTCTAACCCTAACCCTAACCATAATCATAACCATAACAATAACCCTAACCCTAACCCTACACCTAAACCTAACCTGATCCAGAACACTAACACTAACCCTAACCCTAACAGTAACCCTTACCCTAACCCTAACCCTAACACAAACCCGACACCAAACCCTAACCCGAACCCTAACCCTAACCCTAACCCGAACCCTAAACCTAACCCTAACCCCAACCCTAAACCTAAACCGAACCTGAATCCTAACCCTAACCCTAACCGGAAACCAAACAATGACCCTAAACCTAACCCTAAACCTAAACCGAACCCTAACTCTAACCCTAACACTAACCCCATCCCTAACCCTAATGCGAACCCAAAACCTAACCCTAACGCTAACCCGAACCCTAACTCTAACCCTAACCCTAACCCCATCCCTAACCCTAACCCGAAAACTAACCCTAACCCTAACCCTAACCCTAACCCTAACCCTAAACCGAAAACTAACATGAACCCGAACCCTAACCCTAACCCGAACTCGAACCCTAACCCTAACCATACCCTAAACCTAACCCTAACCCTAACCGTAACCCGATCCCTAAACCTAAGCAGAACCCGAACCCGAACCCTAACTCTAACCCTAAATCTAAACCTAACCCAAACACTAATGGGAACCCTAACACTAACCCTAACCCTAAACTGAACCCAAACCCTAACCCAAACCCTAACCCGAACGCGAACCCGAACCCGAACCCGAACCGTAACCAGAAGCCTAAACTTAACCCAAACCGAAACCTGAAAACAAACCCTAATCCGAACCTTAACCCTAACTCTAACCCGAACCCTAACCCTAAACCTAACCCTAATCCTAAACCTAACACTATCCCGAAGCAGAATCCGAACCCGAAGACTAACCCTAACCCTAACCAAAATCCTAATCCTAACCCTAACCCGAATCCGAACCCGAACCAAACCCGAACCCTAACCCAAAATCTAACCCTAACCCTAACCCAAACCCTAACCCTAACCCTAACCCTAACACTAACCCTAACCATAACCCTAACCCTAAACCAAACCCTAACCATAACCCTATCCCTAATGCTAAACATAACCCTAACCATAAACCTAACCGTAACCCTAACCCTATCCATAACCCGAACCCTAACCCTAACTATAACCCTAAACCTAAACCTAAACCTAATGCGAACCCTAACCCTAACCCTAATGCGAACCCTAACCCTAACCCGAACCCGAACCCTAACCCGAACCCTTAACCTAACCCTAACCCGAAACCGATCCCGAACCCTAACCCTAACCCTAACCCTAAACCTAACCCTAACCCTAATGCGAACCCTAATCCGAACACTAACCCTAACCCTAACCCTAACCCAAACCTGAACCGGATACCGAACCCTCACCCTAACCTAACCCTAACGCTAACTCTAAACCGAACCCGAACCCTAACCCTAACCCTAACCCTAGCCCTAACCCCTAACCCTAACCCTAACCCGAACCCTAACCATTACCCTAACCCTAACACTAAACCTAACCCTAAACCTAACCCTAAACCTAACCCTAAGCAAAAACTTAAACTTAACCCTGACCCTTACCCTAACCCTAATCCAAACCCTAACACGAACCCTAACCCTAACCCTAATCCGAACACTAACCATAACCCTAACCCTAACCCTAACACTAACCCTATCCCTAACCCTACGCCCTAACCCTAACCCCTAACCATTACTCTAAATTTAACCCTAACCCTAATCATAATCCGAACCCTAACCCTAACCCTAACCCTAACCCGAACCCGAACCCGAAACCGAACCCTAAACCTAACCCTAAACCAAACCCTAATACGACCCGAACCCTAAGCCTAACCCTAACCGGAACCCTAACCCTAACCCTAACCCTAACCCTAATGTGAACCCTAACCCTAACCCTACCCCTAACACTAAACCTAAACCTAATCCGAACCCGACCCCAAAACCGAAACCGAACCCTAACCCAAAATCTAACCCTAACCATAACCATAACACTAAATCTAAACATAAACATAACCCGAACCCGAACCCTAACGCTAACCTGAACCCTAACACTAAACCTAACCCGAAACCTAACCCTAACCCTAACCCTAACACTTACCCGAAACCTAACCCTAACACTAACCCTAATCCTAATCCTAACCCTAATCCTAACCCTAACCCGACTCCAATCCCTACCCCTAAAACTAACCCTAACCAGAACCCGAACCCTAACGATAACCCTAAACCTAATCCGAACACGAACCTGAATCCTAACCCTAACCCTAACCCGAAACCTAACCCTAAACCTAACCCTAACCCGAACCCGAACCCGAACCCTAACTCTAACTCTAACCCTAAACCTAACCCTAACCCTAACCCTAACCCTAACCCTAACCCGAACTCGAACCCTAACCCGATATCGAACCCTAACCCTAACCCTAACCTGAACCAACCCCTAACCCTAACCCAAAATCTAACCATAACCCAAAAACTAACCCTAAACCTAACCCTAACCCTAAACCTAACACTAACCCTAAACCTAATTCTAACACTAACCCTAACCGTAAAACTAACCCTAACCAAAAACAGAACCCTAACCCGAACCCTAAACCTAAACCTAACCCTAACCATAACGCTAAACCTAACCCTAACAATAATGCGAACCCTAACTCTAGCCCGAACCCTAACCCTAACCCTAACCCTAACCAGAACATTAAACCTAACCCTAAAACTAACGCTAACCAGAACCCGAACCCGAACCCTAACACTGATCCTTAACCTAACCCTAACCCCAACCCAAACTCTAAACCTAACCCTATCCCTAACCTAACCCTAACCCTAACTCGAACACTAACCCGAACCCTAAACCTAACCCGAACCCTAACCCGAACCCTAACCCTAACCCTAAACCGAACCCTAACCCTAAACCTAACCCGGAACCCGATCCCGAACACTAACCCTATCCTAACCCTAACGCTAACCCTAACCCGAACCCGAACCCGAAACCTAAACCTAACCCTAACCCTAACCCTAACTCCTAACCCTAACCCTAACCCAAACCCGAACCCGAGGCCTAACCAGAACCCTAACGCTAACCCGACACCTAACCATTACCCTAATCCTAACCCTAAGCCTAACCCTAAAACTAACCCTAAACGTAACCCTAACCAGAACCCGAAACCTAACCCTATCCCTAACCCTAATCCGAACCCTAACACTAACCCTAACCCTAACCCTAATCCGAACTCCAACCATAACCCTAACCCTAAACCTAGCACTAACGCTAACCCTAACCCTACGCCCTAACCCTAACCCCTAAACGTTACTCTAACTCTACACTAACACTAACCCAAATCCTCATCCAAACCCTAACACTAACTCTAACCCTAACCCGAACCCCAACCCTAACCCGAACCCGAACCCTAACCCAATATCGAACCCTAACCCTAACCCGAACCCTTACACTAACCCTAACCCGAACCCTAACTCTAACCCCAACCCGAACCCTAACACTAACCCTAACCTGAACCCTAAATCTAACCCTAACCCTAACCCTAACCCGAACCCGAACCCGAACCCTAACCCTATCCCTAAACCTAATCCAAACCCTAACCATAACCCTAACCCTTACCCTGACCGTAATCCGAACCCGATACCGAAACCTAAACCTAAACCTAACTCGAAACCTAACCCTAACCCTAAACCTGAACCTAACCTGAACCCTAACCAAAACACTAAAGCTAACCCTAAACAGAACACGAACCCTAACCCTAAACCTAACCGAACCCGAACCCGAACCCTAAATATACCCTAAACCTAACCCGAACCCCTAACACTAACCTATAAAACTAACCCTATCCATATCCATAACCATAACAATAACCCTAACCCTAACCCTACACCTAACCCTAACCTGATCCAGAACACTAACACTAACCCTAACCCTAACCCTAAATCTAACCCTAACCCTAACCCGAACCCGAACCCGACACCAAACCCGAACCCGAACCCTAACCCGAATCCTAACCCGAACCCTAAACCTAACCCTAATCCTAACACTAACCCTAAACCGAACGTGAATCCTAACCCTAACCCTAACCCGAAACATAACAATAACCCTAACCCTAACACTAACCCTAACCCTAACCCTAACCCAAACCCGAACGCGAAACCTCACCCTAACCCTAACCCTAAACCTAACCCGAACCTGTATCCTAACCCTAAGCCACCTGGAAAACTAACAATAACACTAAACCTAACCCTAAACCTAAACCGAACCCTAATTCTAACCCTAAACCTAACCCTATCCCTAACCCTAACTCGAACCCTAAACCTAACCCTAACCCTAACCCGAACCCTAACTCTAACCCTAACCCTATCCCTAACCCTAACCCGAACACTAACCCTAACACTAACCCTAACCCTAACCCTAACCCTAACCCTAAACCGAACCCGAACCCTAACCCAAACCCTAACCCGAACGCGAACCCGAACCCGAACCCAAACCGTAACCAGAAGCCTAAACCTAACCCTAAAAGAAACCCGACAACAAACCCGAATCCGAACCTAACCCTAACTCTAACCCGAACCCTAACCCTAAACCTAACCCTAATGCTAAAACTAACACTATCCGGAAGCAGAACCCGAACACAAAGACTAACACTAACCCTAACCAAAATCCTAATCCTAACCCTAACCCGAATCCGAACCCGAACCCTAACCCGAAACCTAAACCTAACCCTAACCCGAAACCTAAACCTAACCCTAACCCAAAACCTCAACCTAACCCTAACACTAACCCTAACGCTAACCCTAACCGGAACCTGACCCCGAACCCAAACCTTAAAACTAAACGTAACCCTAACTCTAACCCTAACACTTAACCATAACTCCTAACCCTAACACAAATCCTAACCAAAATCATAACCATAATCATAACCCGAAACCTAATCATAACCCTAAACCTACCCCTAACCCTAACCCGAACCTGAACCCGAACCCTAAACCTAACGCGAACCCTAACCCTAACCCTAACCCTAACCCTAACCGTAAACCTAACCCGAACCCTAACCCTAACCCTGACCCTATCCCGAACCAGAACCCGAACCCTAACCCTAATCCTACCCGTAACCCTAACCCTAACCCTAAACCTAACTCTAATCCGACCCCGACCCCAAACCCGAACCCTATCCCTAACCCATAATCTAACCCTAACCCTAACCCGAACCCTAACACTAAATCTAAACCTAACCTGAACCCGAACCCTAACCCTAAACCTAACACTAAGACTAACCCTAACCCTAACCCTAACCCTAAACCAAACCCTAACCATAACCCTATCCCTAACGCTAAACATAACCCTAACCCTAAACCTAACCGTAACCCTAACCCTATCCATAACCCGAACCCTAACCCTGACTATAACCCTAAACCTACACCTAACCCTAATGCGAACCCTAACCCTAACCGGAACCCTAAACCTAACCCTAACCCGAACCGGAAGCCTAACCCTAACTCTAAACCTAACCCTAAACCGAAACCCATCCCGAACAATAACCCTAACCCTAACCCTAAACCTAACCCTATCCCTAATGCGAACCCTAACCCGAACACTAACCCTAACCCTGACCCTAACCCAAATCCGAACCGGATACCGAACCCTCACCCTAACCTAACCCTAACCCTAACTCTAACCCGAACCCGAACACTAACCCTAACCCTAACCCTAGCCCTAACCCCTAACCCTAACCCTAACCCGACCCCTAACCATTACCCTAACCCTAACACTAACCCTAACCCTAAACCTAACCCTAAACCTAACCCTAACCAAAACCCTAAACCTAACCCTGACCCTTACCCTAAACCTAATACGAATCCTAACCCTAACCCTAATCTGAACACTAACCATAACCCTAACCCTAACCCTAACACTAACCCTAACCCTAACCCTACGCCCTAACCCTAACCCCTAACCATTACTCTAACTTTAACCCTAACCCTAATCATAATCCGAACCCTAACCCTAACCCTAACCCTAACCCGAACCCGAACCCGAACCCTAACCCTAAACCTAACCCTAAACCAAACCCTAATACGACCCGAACTCTAAGCCTAACCCTAACCCGAACCCGAACACTAACCCTAACCCTAACCCTAATGTGAACCATAGCCCTAACCATAATCCTAACCCTAACCCTAACCCTAAACCTAAACCTAATCCGAACCCGACCCCCAAAACCGAACCCGAACCCTAACCCAAAATCTAACCCTAACCCTAATCATAACACTAAATCTAAACATAAACCTAACCCGAACCCGAACCCTAATGCTAACCTGAACCCTAACACTAAACCTAACCCGAAACCTAACCCTAACCCTAACCCTAACACTTACCCGAAACCTAACCCTAACACGAACCCTAATCCTAAACCTAACCCTAATCCTAACCCTAACCCAACTCCGATCCCTAACCCTAAAACTAACCCTAACCTGAACCCGAACCCTAACGATAACCCTAACCCTAATCCGAACCCGAACCTGAATCCTAACCCGAAACCTAACCCTAAACCTAACCCTAAATCTAACCCTAACCCGAACCCGAACACTAACTCTAACCCTAACCCTAAACCTAACCCTAACCCTAACCCTAAACCTGACCCTAACCTGAACCAACCCCGAACCCGAACCCAAAATCTAACCATAACCCAAAACCTAACCCTAAACCTAACCCTAACCCTAACACTAACCCTAACCCTAACCCTAGACCTAATTCTAACAATAACCCTAACCGTAAAACTAACCCTAACCAAAAACCGAACCCTAACCAGAACCCTAACCCTAACCCTAACCCTAAACCTAACCCTAACAATAATGCGAACCCTAACTCTAACCCGAACCCTTACCCTAACCGTAACCCTAACCGGAACTCTAAACCTAACCCTAAAACTAACCCTAACCCGAACCTGAACCCGAACCCTAACACTGATCCTTAACCTAACCCTAACCCCAACCCGAACTCTAATCCTAACCCTGTCCCTAACCCTAACCCTAACCCTAACTCAAACACTATCCGAACCCTAAACCTAATCCAAACCCTAACCCGAACCCTAACCCTAACCCTAACCCGAACCCGATCCCAAACACTAACCCTATCCTAACCCTAACCCTAACCCGAACCCGAACCCAAACCCGAAACCTAACCCTAACCCTAACCCTAACTCCTACCCTAACCGTAACCCAAACCCGAACCCGAGGCCTAACCAGAACCCTAACGCTAACCCGACACCTGACCATTACCCTAACCCTAACCCTAAGCCTAACCCTAAAACTAACCCTAAATGTAACCCTAACCAGAACCCGAAACCTAACCCTAACCCTCTCCCGAACCCTAATCCGAACCCTAATACTAACACTAACCCTAACCCTAATCCGAACTCCAACCATAACCCTAACCCTAAACCTAACACTAACCCTAACCCTAACACTACGCCCTAACCCTAACCCCTAACCATTACTCTAACTCTAAACTTAAAACTAACCCTTATCCTCATCCGAACCCTAACACTAAGCCTAACCCTAACCCGAATCCTAACCCCAACCCTAACCCAAACCCGAACCCTAACCCTAACCCGAACCCTAACACTAACCCTAACCCGAACCCTAAATCTAACGCTAACCCTAACCCTAACGCGAACCCTAACCCTATCCCTAAACCTAATCCAAACCCTAAACATAACCCTAACCCTTACCCTAACCGTAATCCGAAACCGATACCGAAACCTAAACCTAACCCTAAATCGAAACCTAACCCTAACCCTAAACCTGAACCTAACCCGAACCCTAACCCTAACACTAACGCTAACCCTAACACTAACGCTAACCCTAACCCTAAACCGAACCGAACCCGAACCAGAACCCTAAACATACCCTAAACCTATCCCGAACCCCTAACACTAACCTCTAATCCTAACCCTAACCATAACCATAACCATAACAATAACCCTAACCCTAACCGTACACCTAACCCTAACCTGATCCAGAACACTAACCATAAATCTATCCCGAACCCTAAACCTAAACCGAACACTAACCCTAACCCTAATTCTAACCTTGACCCGAACCCGAACACAAACCCGAAACCTACCCGAACACTAACCCTAACCCTAACTCTAACCCTAACCCTAACCCTAATCCTAACCCTAACCCGAACCCGACACCAAACCAGAAACCGAACCCTAACCCTAACCCTAACCCTAAACCGAACGTGAATCCTATACCTAACCCTAACCCGAAACCTAACAATAACCCTAACCCTAACACTAACCTTAACCCTAACCCTAACCCGAACCCGAACCCTCACCCTAACCCTAACCGTAAACCTAAACCGAACCAGTATCCTAATCCTAACGCTAACTGGAAAACTAACAATAACACTAAACCTAACCCTAAACCTAAACAGAACCCTAATTCTAACCCTAAACCTAACCCTATCCCTAACGCTAATGTGAACCCTAAACCTAACCCTAACCGAAACCCTAACTCTAACCCTAACCCTAATCCTATCCCTAAACCTAACCCTAACCCTAACCCTAACCCTAACCCTAACCCTAAACCGAAAACTAACATGAACCCGAACCCTAAACCTAACCATAACCCTAAACCTAACTCTAACCCTAACCATAACCCGATCCCTAACCCTTAGCCGAACCCGAACCTGAACCCTAACTCTAACCCTAAATCTAAACCTAACCCTAACACTAATGCGAACCCTCCACCTAACCCGAACCCTAACCCTAAACCTAACCCGAACCCTAACCCTAATCCTAACCCGAACCCTAACCCTAACCCTAACCCGAACCCGAACCCTAACCCTAACCCTAACACTAACCCTAACCCGAACCCGACAACGAACCCTAAACCTAACCCTAACCCTAACCCTAAGCCTAAACCGAACACGAACCCGAACCCTAACCCTAACCCTAAGCCTAAACCTAACCCTAACCCTAACCCTAATGCGAACCCTAACCCTAACCCGAACCCTAAAACTAACCCAAACCATAACCCTAACCCTAACCCTAATCCTAAACCTAAACATATCCGGAAGCAGAACCCAAACCCGAAGACTAACCCTAACCCTAACGCAAACTCTAACTCTAACCCTAACCCGAACCCGAACCCGAACCCGAACCCTAAACCTATCCTTAACCCTAAACCTCAACTTAACCCTAACCTTAACCCTATCCCTAAACAGAACCGGAACCCGAACCCGAACCCAAACCTCAACCCTAAACATAACCCGAAACCTAACCCTAACCCTAATGCGAAACCTAACCCTAACCCTAATCCTAACTCTAACCCTAACCCTAAACCTAACCCTAATCCGAACCCGACCCCAAAACCGAACCCGAACCCTAATCCAAAATCTAACCGTAACCCTAACCATAACACTAAATCTAAACATAAACCTAACCCTAACCCGAACCCTAATGCTAACCCGAACCCTAACACTAACCCTAACCCGAAACCTAACCTAACACTAACCCTAATCCTAATCCTAACCCTAATCCTAACCCTAACCCGAGACCGATCCCTAACCCTAACACTAACCCTAACCCGACCCGAACCCTAACCCTAAACCTAACGCAAAACCAAACCCTAACCCTAACCCTAACCCGAACCCTTACCCTAACCCTAAACCTAAACCTAATCCGAACACGAACCTTAATCCTAACCTTAACCCTAACCCAAAACATAAGCCTAAACCTAACCCTAAATCTAACCCTAACCCGAACCCGAACCCTAACTCTAACCCTAACCCTAACCCTAAACCTAACCCTAACCCTAACCCTAAACCTTACCCTAACCCTATCCCTAACCTGAAACCGAACCCTAGCCCTAACCCTAACCTGAACCAACCACGAACCCGAACCCAAAATCTAACCATAACCCAAAACCTAACCCTAACCCTAACCCTAACCCTAACCCTAAACCTAAACCTAATTCTAACCCTAACCCTAACCGTAAAACTAACCATAACAATAAACCGAAACCTAACCCGAACCCTAACCCTAACCCTAACCCTAAACCTAACCCTAACAATAATGCGAACCATAACTCTAACCCGAACCCTAACCCTAACAATAACTATAACCAGAACTCTAAACCTAACCCTAAACCTAAACCTAACCCCTTACCCGAACTCTAACACTGACCCTTAACCTAACCCTAACCCCAACCCGAACTCTAAACCTAACCCTATCCCTATCCCTAACCCTAACCCTAACTCGAACACTACCAAGAACCCTAAACCTAACCCGAACCCTAACCCAAATCCTAACCCCAACCCTAAACCTAACCCTAACCCGCACCCGATCCCGAACACTAACCCTATCCTAACCCTTACCCTAACCCTAACCCGAAACCGAACCCGAAACCTAACCCTAACCCTAACCCTAACTCCTAACCCTAACCCTAACCCAAACCCGAACCCAAGGCCTAACCAGAACCCTAACGCTAACCCGACACCTAACCATTACCCTAAACCTAACCCTAACACTAACCCTAAAACAAACCCTAAACGCAACCCTAACCAGAACCCTAAACCTAACCCTAACCCTATCCCGAACCCTAATCCGAACCATAACACTAACACTATCCCTAACCCTAATCCGAAATCCAACCATAACCCTAACCCTAACCCTAAAACTAACCCTAACCCTAACCCTACGCTCTAACCCTAACCCCTAACCGTTACTCTAATACTAACACTAACCCTAATCCTCATCCGAACCCTAACACTAACCCTAACCCTAACCCGAACCCGAACCCTAACCCCAACCCTAACCCGAACCCGAACCCTAACCCGAACCCGAACACTAACCCTAACCCGAACCCTAACTCTACCCCTAACCCGAACCCTAACACTAACCCTAACCCGAACCCTAAATCTAACCCTAACCCTAACCCGAACCAGAACCCGAACCCTAACCCTATCCCTAAACCTAATCCAAACCCTAACCCTAACCCTAAACCTTACCCTAACCGTAAACCGAACCCGTTACCAAAACCTAACCCTAACCCTAACTCGAAATCTAACCCTAATCCTAAACCTAACCCTAACCCAAACCCTAACACTAACACTAACGCTAACCCTAACCCGAACACGAACCCTAACCCTAACCCTAACTGAACCCTAACCCGAACCCTAAACCTAACCCGAACCCTAACCCTAACCCTAACACTAATCCTAAACCTAACTCTATCCGGAAGCAGAACCGGAACCCGAAGACTAACCCTAACCCTAACCCAAACCCTAAACCTAACCCTAATCCGAACCCGAACCCGAGCCCGAACCCTAAACCTAACCCTAACCCTAAATCTCAACCTAACCCTAAACCTAACCCTAACTCTAACCCGAACCGGAACCCGACCCCGAATCCAAAACTTAAACGTAAACATAACCCGAACCCTAACCCTAACGCTAACCCTAATGCGAACCCTAACCCTAACCCTAACCCGAATAGAAACGGGACCCCGAACCCAAACCTTAACCCTAAACCTAACCCTAACCCTAACCCTAACACTTAAACCTAACTTCAAATCCTAACCGAAACCCTAACCCTAACCATAAACCTAAGCCTAACCCGAAACCTAACCCTAACTCTAACCTAAACCTAACCCTAAACCGAACCTGAAACCTAACACTAACCCTAAAACTAACCCGAACACTAACCCTAAACCGAACCTGAAACCTAACCCTTACCCTTACCCTAACCCTAACCAAAACCCTTACCCCTTAATCTAACCCTAACCCTAACCCTAAACCTAACCCAAACCCGAAAACTAACCCTAACCCTAAACCTAACCCTAATCCGAACCCGAACCCTAACCCTAACCCTATCCCTAACCCTAACCCTAACCCTAACTCTAACCCGAACACTAACCCGAACCCTAAACCTAACCCGAACCCTAAACCGAACCCTATCCCAAACCCTGACCCTAACCCTAAACCTAACAACAAACCCTAACCCTAACCCTAACAACAAACCCTAACCCTAACCCTAACCCTAATGCGAAACTAACCCTAACAGTAACACTAACCCAAACCTGAACCCGAACCCTAACCCTAACCCTAACAACAAACCCTAACCCTACCCCGAAACCGAACCCAAGGCCTAACCAGAACCCTAACCCTAAACCGAAACCGAACCTGAACCCTAACCTTAACCGAAACCCTAACCCTAACCCGAACCCGACCCTGAACACTAACCCTATTCCTAACTCTAAGGCAAACCCTAACCCTAACCCTACCCCTAACCCTAACCTGAACCCGAACCCTAAACCTAACCCAAACCCTAACCCGAACCCGAACCCTAACACTAACCCTAACCCAAACCGAACCCTAACAATATCTCTAAACCGAACCCTAATCCAAACCTTAACCCTAAACCTAACCCTAACCCTAACCCTTATCCGAAACCTAACCCTAACTCTAACCATAATCCTAACCTTTACCCTAACCCTAACCATAACCTGACTCCGATCCCTAACCCTAACACTAACCCGAACCTGAACCCGAACCCTAACCCAAACCCTAACCTGAACCCGAAACCTACACCTAACCCTTACCCGAACCCTGACCCTAACCGAAATCCTAAACCTAACCCGAACCCGAACCTGAACACTAACCCTAACCCTAACAAGAAACCTAAATCTAACCCTAAACCTAACCCTAACCCTAACCCAAACCCTAACCCGAATCCTAACCCAAACCCGAATCCTAACCTTAACCATAACCCTAACCCGAACCCGAAACCTAACCCTAACCCTAACCCGAACCTTAACCCGAACCCTAAACCTAAGCCTAACACTAACCCTAACCCTAACCCTAACCCGAACCCGAAACCTAACCTGAACCCGAACCCGAACCCTAATCCGAAACCTAAACCTAAGCCTAACCCTAACACTAACACTAAACCTAACGCGAACCCTAACCCTAACCCTAACCCTAACCGTAACCCTAACCCGAACCCTAATCCTAACCCTAACCCTAACCCGAACCAAAAGCCGAACTCTAACCCTAACCCTACCCATAACCCTAACCCTATCCTTAACCCTAACACTAAATCTAAACATAACCTTTACCCGAACCCTAACCCAAACCCGAACAATAACACTAACCGTAAACCGAACCCTAACCCTATACCTAACTCTAACCCTTACCCGAAACCTAACCCTACCTCTAACCCAAAACTAACCCTAAGCCTAACCCTAACCCTACTCCGATCCCTAACCCTAAAACTAACCCGAACAGGAACCCGAAACCTAACCCTAACTCTAACCCGAAACCGAACCCTAACGCTAACCCTAACTGGAACCCGATCCTGGATCCTAACCCTAACCCTAACCCGAAAACTAACCCGAACCCGAACCCGAAACCTAACTCTAACCCTAACCCTAACCCTATTCCTAACCTGAAACCGAACCCTAGCCCTAACCCTAACCTTAACCCACCCCGAACCCAAATCTGAAATCTAGCCATAACCCTAAACCTAACCCTAAACCTAACCCAAACCCTAACCCTAACACTAACCCTAACCCTAAACCTAACCCTAACCCTAACCCGAAACATAACCCTAACCCTAAACCTAAACCTAACCCTAAACCTAACACTAAACCTAATGCGAACCCTAACGATAACCCGAACCCTAACCCTAACACTAACCCTAACCATAACCCTAACCCTTACCCTAAACCGAATCTGAACCTAAACCTGAACCCTAAACCGATCCCGAACCCAAACCCTAACCCTAACCCAAACACTAACCCTAACCCTAAACCGAAACCTAACCTCAAACCGAACTCCAACCGTCACCCTAAACCGAACCCTAAGCCTAACCCTAACTCTAACCCTAACCCAAACCCGAAACCTAACCCTAACCTTAACCCGAACCCTAACCCTAACCGTAACACTAACCCTAACCCGAAACACAAACCGAAACCGAAACCTAAACCTAACCCTAACCCTAACCCGAACACGAAACCGAACCCGAACTCTAACCCAAAACCGAACCCGAACCCGAACACTAACCCTAACCGTAACCCTAACCCGAACCCGACCCTGAACACTAACCTGAACATTAACCCTAAGCCTAACCCTAACCCTAACCCTCCTAACCCTAACACTTACCCTAACCCTAACCCTAACACTAACCCGAACTCGAACCCTATCCCTAACCCTAACCCTAAACCGAACACTAACACAAAACCGAACCCTAACCCTAATCCTAACCCGAACCCTAACCCTAACAATAACCCTAACCCTAACCCTAAACCGAACCCGAACCCGAACACTAAACCGAACCTGAACCCGAACCTCAACCCTAACCCAAACACTTAACCAAAACATAACCCTAACCCTAACCCAAAACCTAACCCGAACCCGAACCCTAACCCTCACCCTAAACCGAACCCTAACCCTAACACTAACCCTAATCCGAACCTGACCCAGAACCAGAACCCCAACCCTAATCCAAAATCTAACCCTAACCCTAACCCTAACACTAACCCTAATCTGAACCCTAACCCGAACCCTAACCCAAAATCTAACCCTAACCTAACCCTAACCCTAACACTAAATCTAAACCTAACCCAAACCCTAACCCGAACCCTGACCCAAACTCGAACCCTAACACTAACCCTAACCCATACCCTAACCCTAAACCTAACTCTAAACCTTACCCGAAAGCTAACCATAACTCTAACCCTAATCCTAACCATAACCCTAACCCTAACCCTAACCCTAATCCGACCCCGATCCCTAACCCTAACACTAACCTAAACCCGAAATTGAACCCTAACCCGAACCCTAACCCAAAACCGAACCCTAACCCTAACCCGTACCTGAACCCTAACCCTAACCCTAACCTGAACCCGAACCTGAATCCTAACCCTAACCGTAACCCGAAACCTAACCCTAAACCTAAACCTAACCCTAAACCTCACCCAAACCTGAATCCTAACCCTAATCCTAATTCGAACCCAAACCCTAACCCTAATCCTAACACTAACCCTATACCAAACCCTGATATGAACCTGAACCCTAACCCTAACCCTAACCCAAACCCTAACCCTAACCCTATCCCTAACACTAACCCGAACCCTAAGCCTAACCCTAACCCTAACACTAACCCAAAACCTAACCCTAACCCGAACCCGAACCCTAACCTAATCGAAATCCTAACTCTAACCCTAAACCTAAACCTATCCCTAACCCTGACCCTAACCCTAACCCTAACCTATCCTGAACCCTAACCCGAACATGAACCCTAACCCTAACCCTAAACCAAACCCTAACCCTAATCCTAACCCTAACCCTAACACTAAATCTAAACATAACCCTAACCCTAACCCGAAACCTAATCCTAACCCGAACCCTAACACTATCCCTAACCGACTTCGATCCCTAACCCTAACACTAACCCTAACCCGAACCCTAACCCTAAACCTAACCCTAACCATACCCGAACCTGACCCTGAATCCTAACCCGAAACCTAAAAATAACCCTAACCCTAACCCTAACCCTAACAATAAACCGAACCTTAACACGAACCCGAAAACTAACCCTACCCCTAACCCAAACCCTAAAACTAACCCTAACCCTAACCCGAACCCTAAACCTAACCATAACCCTAACCCTATCGCTAAACAGAACCCGAACCTGAAACCGAAACCTAAACTGAACGCTAAAAATAACACTAACCCTAACCATAACCCGATCCCTAACCCTGAACCCAACCCTAACACTAACCCTAAACCGAACCCTAACCCTAATGCGAACCCTAACACGAACCCGAACCCTAACCCTAACCCAAAACCGAACCCGAACCATAACCCTAACCCTAACCAGAACCCGAACCCGACACCGAACCCCAACCCCCTTCAATTAAAGTGATTTTCGTCAGTCTCTGCTTGGGGCTGCTTCAATAGGAAATAAACCATTGAGGTAGAACCTGGAACTACTTTATTGTGCCAAGTTTCAAAGAGCTCTCACAAACCGTGTTTGATTTAGAGTTCCAACTACATGTATCCATATAAGAGAAAACAAAGTGAAACCTAAAAATGAAAACGGTTACTGCAAAAGAACAGTTTAACCTAGAAGAACGAAATTTGGTGAGCCAAGTAGGATTGGTGTAGTCATCATTACCTGCAAGTATCATCAAGATTGGGTGAAAAAAATGTTTGCTGAGATTTCAGGAAAACCGTAGTTTTTTGGAAGCTTGGCAACACCTTTGAATTAAAGTGATTTTCGCCAGTCTCTGCTTAGGGCTACATTAATAGGAAACAAACCATACGGATAAAACTTGGAACTGCATTATTGTGCCAAGTTTCAAACGAAATTGGTGAGCCAAGTGGGATTGGTGTACTCATCAATTTCATTGAAAGGAGTTACCAAGCTTTCAAAACACTACGAGTTTCCGTTCGTTTGCAGTAACCGTTTTCATTTTGAGGTTTCACTCTGTTTTCTCCTATATGGATACATGCAGTTGGAACTCTAAATCAAATGCGGATTGTGCTACCTCTTTGAAACTTGGCACAACAATGTATTTCCAAGTTTTATCGGTATGGTTTGTTTCCTATTGATGTAGCCATAAAAAAAGACTGGCGAAAATCACATTAATTGAAAGGGGTTGCCAAGCTTCCAAAAAACTACGGTTTTCCTGAAATCTCAGCAAACATTTTTTTTTCACCCAATCTTGAAGATACTTGCAGGTAATGATGACTACACCAATCCCACTTGGCTCACCAAATTTCGTTCTTCTAGGTTAAACCATTCGTTTGCAGTAACCGTTTTCATTTTCAGGTGTCACTCTGTTTTCTCCTATATGGATACATGTATTTGGAACTCTAAATCAAACACGGTTTGTGCTAGCTCTTTAAAACTTGGCACAATAAAGTAGTTCCAAATTCTATCTCTATGGATGATTTCCTATTGAAGTAGCCTCAATCATACAAGAACGAAAATTACTCTCATTGAAAGGGGTTGCCAAGCTTCCAAAAAACTACGAGTTTCCTGTATCTCAGCAAATATTTTTTCACCCAATCTTATGATACTTGCAGGTAAGGATGACTACACCAATCCCACTTGGCTCACCAAATTTCGTTCTTCTAGATTAAACCGTTCGTTTGCAGTAACCGTTTAATTTTGAGGTTTCACTCTGTTTTCTCCTATGAGGATACCGGCAGTTGGAACTCTAAATCAAATGCGGTTTGTGCTACCTCTTTGAAACTTGGCACAATAGTGTAGTTCCAAGTTTTATGGGTATGGTTTGTTTCCTATTGATGTAGCCCTAAGTAGAGAATGGGAAAATCACTTTAATTGAAAGGGGTTGCCAAGCTTCCAAAAAACTACGGTTTTCCTGAAATCTCAGCAAACTTATTTTTCACCCAATCTTGAAGATACTTGCAGATAATTATGACTAGACCAATCCCACTTGGCTCACCAAATTTCGTTCTTCTAGGTTAAACCGTTCGTTTGCAGTATCCGTTTTCATTTTGAGGTTTCACTCTGTTTTCTCCGATATGGATACATGCATTTGGAACTCCAAATCAAATGCGGTTAGTCCTAGCTCCTTGAAACATGGCACTATAAAGTATTTCCAAGTTTTATCGGTATGGATGGTTTCCTATTGAAGTAGCCTCAATCATACTAGGACGAAAATTACTCTCATTGAAACGGATTGCCAAGCTTCCAAAAAACTACGAGTTTCCTGAAATCTCAGCAAACATTTTTTCACCCAATCTTGATGATAGTTTCAGGTAATGAGCAGTACAGCAATCCCACTTGGCTCACCAAATTTCGTTCTTCTAGGTTAAACCGTTGGTTTGCAGTACCAGTTTTCATTTTAAAGTTTCACTCTGTTTTCTCCTATATGGATAAATGTAGATTGAAATTTAAATCAAACAGGGTTTGTGTTAGCTCTTTGAAACTTGGCACAATAATGTAGTTCCAAGTTCTATTTCTTTGTTTCCTTTTGAAGCAGCCCAAAGCAGAGACTGAAGAAAATTACTTTCATTGAAAGGGGTTGCCAAGCTTCCAAAAAACTACGAGTTTCCTGAAATCTCAGCAAACATTTGTTCACCCAATCTTGATGATACTTGCAGGTAATGATGACTACACCAATCCCACGTGGCTCACCAAATTTCGTTCTTCTAGGTTAAACCGTTCGTTTGCAGTAACCGTTTTCATTTTGAGGTTTCACTCTCTTTTCTCCTATATGGATACATGCAGTTGGAACTCTAAATCAAACGCGGTTTGCGCTAGCTCTTTGAAACTTGGCACAATAGTGTAGTTCCAAGTTTTATCGGTATGGTTTGTTTCCTATTGATGTAGCCCTAAGCAGAGACTGGCGAAAATCACTTTAATTGAAAGGGGTTGCCAAGCTTCCAAAAAAGTACGGTTTTCCTGAAATCTCAGCAAACATTTTTTCACCCAATCTTGACGATACTTGCAGATAATTATGACTAGACCAATCCCACTTGGCTCACCAAATTTCGTTCTTCTAGGTTAAACCGTTCGTTCGCAGTAACCGTTTTCATTTTGAGGTTTCACTCTGTTTTCTCCTATATGGATACATGCACTTGGAACTCCAAATCAAATGTGGTTTGTCCTAGCTCATTGAAACTTGGCACTATAAAGTAGTTCCAAGTTTTATCGGAATGGTTTGTTTCCTATTGGTGTAGCACTAAGCAGAGACTGGTGAAAATCACTTTCATTGAAAGGGGTTACCAAGCTTCCAAAAAACTACGAGTTTCCAGAAATCTCAGCAAATATTTTTTCACCCAATCTTGATGATAGTTGCAGGTAATGAGCAGTACTGCAATCCCACTTGGCTCACCAAATTTCGTTCTTCTAGGTTAAACAGTTTGTTTGCAGTACCAGTTTTCATTTTAAAGTTTCACTCTGTTTTCTCCTATATGGATAAATGTAGATTGAAATATAAATCAGAGTGCCTGCAAGCGAGGCAAACCTGCAAGCCACGGGCGGGCGGGTCAGGCCCAGCAACCAGCCAAGTGACAGCAGATACACGCACCTGCAGGGATCGCGGACCGGACCCACTAGGACAGGTCCGGCGGACGGCTGAGGGTTAGGCCCGTCCCCTCCCCCAGTGTCTGCAGGTAGGCGGGGGACTGTGAACAACAGCAGAGCAGGCCCAAAGCCTGCTGAGGGGCGGAACCGGCCCCTCCCCCAGTGCCTGCAAGCGAGGCGAACCTGCAAGCCACGGGCGGGCGGGTCAGGCCCAGCAACCAGCCAAGAGACAGCAGATACACGCGCCTGCGGGGAACGCAGACCGGACCCACTAGGACAGGTCCGGTGGACAGCTGAGGGCAAGGCCCGTCCCCTCCCCCAGTGTCTGCAGGTAGGCGGGGGACTGTGAACAACAGCAGAGCGGGCCCAAAGCCTGCTGAGGCGCGGAACCGGCCCCTCCCCCAGTGCCTGCAAGCAAGGCGAACCTGCAAGCCACGGGCGGGCGGGTCAGGCCCAGCAACCAGCCAAGTGACAGCAGATACACGCGCCTGCAGGGAACGCGGACCGGACCCACTAGGACAGGTCCAGCGGACGGCTGAGGGCTAGGCCCGTCCCCTCCCCCAGTGTCTGCAGGTAGGCGGGGGACTGTGAACACCTGCAGAGCGGGCCCAAAGCCTGCTGAGGGGTGGAACCGGCCCCTCCCCCAGTGCCTGCAAGCGAGGCGAACCTGCAAGCCATGGGCGGGCGGGTCAGGCCCAGCAACCAGCCAAGAGACAGCAGATACACGCGCCTGCGGGGAACGCAGACCGGACCCACTAGGACAGGTCCAGTGGACAGCTGAGGGCAAGGCCCATCCCCTCCCCCAGTGTCTGCAGGTAGGAGGGGGACTGTGAACAACAGCAGAGCGGGCCCAAAGCCTGCTGAGGGGCGGAACCGGCCCCTCCCCCAGTGCCTGCAAGCGAGGCGAACCTGCAAGCCACGGGCAGGCGGGTGAGGTCCAGCAACCAGCCAAGTGACAGCAGATACACGCGCCTGCAGGGAACGCGGACCGGACCCACTAGGACAGGTCCGGCGGACGGCTGAGGGCTAGGCCCGTCCCCTCCCCGAGTGTCTGCAGGTAGGCGGGGGACTGTGAACAACAGCAGAGCGGGCCCAAAGCAGCTGAGGGGCGGAACCGGCCCCTCCCCCAGAGACTGCAAAGGAGGCGAACCTGCAACACATCGGGAGGTTAGGCCCAGCAACCTACAGAGTGACACAGGTGCCCCTGGCGCCTGCTGAGTAGGTGGACCTTTGACCGACCAGCAAAGCAGACCTAGGGCCTGCCAGCATGGTAGATGTTCACACTAATTGGAGGAGGATCACAACCACTACCTGCCCTGCAAGAGTGATTTTCCAACTATACAAGAGCAATATAAATAAATAGAGGGAAAATATCAAAGACACAACAATTTCACCAAGCAGAAAGAAACGCCAGCGGTATGAAACGACAAGGAAAGAAAGGACCACAGGCAATGCAGGTCAACTCAACTTTAGAAGAGGTAATAGCTGCAACAGATGGAATGTCAGATAGAGAGCTCAGGACATACATGCTTCAGATGATCTGGAGTCTCAAGGAAGACATGAGAGAGCAAAATCAGACAATGAAAGATCACATCGACAAACAAATCCAGGAAGTAAAAGATCAATTTCACAGGGAGATAGAGGTAATAAAAAACAAACAAATAGAAATACTAGAAATGCAGGAAACAATAAACCAACTTAAAAACTCAATTGAGAATACTACCAGCAGAGTGGATCACTTAGAAGATAGAACATCAGACAATGAAGACAGAGTATTTCAACTTGAAAAGAACATAGATAGCTCAGCAAGTCTACTAAGAAACCATGAGCAGCACATTCAAGAGCTATGGGATAATATCAAAAGACCAACCTTAAGAGTCATTGGGATACAGGAAGGCACAGAGCTCCAAACCAAAGGATTAAGCAATCTATTCAGTGAAATAATACAAGAAAACTTCCCAGACTTGAAGAATGAGACAGAATCCCAAATCCTAGAACCCTACAGGACGCCGAATGTGCAAAATCATAAGAGACCAAACCTAGACACATTATAATGAAGATGTCCAACATACAGAATAAGGAGAGAATTTTAAAAGCTACAAGGGAAAGGAAGCAGATTACATTTAGGGGTAAACCAATCAGGATAACAGCTGATCTCTCAACACAGACTCTAAAAGCTAGAAGATCCTGGAATAACATATTTCAAACGCTTAAAGAAAATGGATTCCAACCAAGAATCATGTATCCGGCGAAATTAAGCTTCAGGTTAGAAGATGAAATTAAAACCTTCCATGATAAACAAAAGTTAAAAGAATTCGCAGCTAGAAAACCATCTCTTCAAAAAATCCTTGGCAAAACATTACAGGAAGAGGAAATGGAAAATAACATTGATAACCAACAATGGGAGGTTGGACAGTAAAGGGGGGAAAGTAGTCAAAGAGGATAACAAATCAGGTTTAGTAACATCAATAAACAAATATGGATAGAAGAACAAACCATATCTCAATAATAACCCTAAATGTTAATGGCTTAAACTCACCAATTAAGAGACACAGGCTAGTAGAATGGATCACAAAACAAGACCCAACAATATGCTGTCTACAGGAGACGCATTTGATAGGAAAAGATGTACATAGACTGAAGGTGAAAGGTTGGGAAAAATCATATCACTCATATGGACCGCGGAAACAAGCAGGAGTGTCCATACTCATATATAATAAAATAGATTTCAAGCCAAAGCTAATCAAAAGGGATAAAGAAGGACACTTCATACTGCTCAAGGGAACCATACACCAACAAGACATAACAATCATAAATATATATGCCCC
The DNA here is from genome assembly GCF_045843805.1 of Urocitellus parryii. Classification (NCBI taxonomy): domain Eukaryota; kingdom Metazoa; phylum Chordata; class Mammalia; order Rodentia; family Sciuridae; genus Urocitellus; species Urocitellus parryii. The sequence continues at coordinate 126,038 of NW_027551951.1, read as the reverse complement.
AAATAATGGTGCAGCCGTGTTCATCAAGCAAACTCTTCTCAAGTTCAAGAGTCTAATAGACCACCATACAATAATCATGGGAGACTTCAACACACCTCTCTCACCACTGGACAGATCTTCCAAACAAAAGTTAAATAAGGAAACTATAGAACTCAATAACACAATTAACAAGCTAGACTTAATTGACATATATAGACTATACCACCCAACATCAAGTTGCTACACTTTTTTCTCAGCAGCACAAGGAACCTTCTCAAAAATAGACCATATACTATGTCACAGGGCAACTCTTAGACAATACAAAGAGGTAGAGATAATACCATGCATCTTGTCTGATCATAATGGAATGAAACTGAAAATCAATGATAAAAGAAGAAAGGAAAAATCAAGCATCACCTGGAGAATGAACAATAGGTTGCTGAGTGATCAATGGGTATTAGAAGACATCAAGGAGGAAATTAAAAAATTCCTAGAGTTAAATGAAAACACAGACACAACAAATCAGAATCTTTGGGACACATTGAAAGCAGTTCTAAGAGGAAAATTCATTGCTTGGAGTTCATTCCTCAAAAAAAGAAAAAACCAACAAATAAATGATCTCATACTTCATCTCAAAATCCTAGAAAAAGAAGAGCAAAACAATAGCAAAAGAAGTAGAAGGCAAGAAATAATTAAAATCAGAGCTGAAATTAATGAAATTGAAACAAAAGAAACAATTGAAAAAATCGACAAAACTAAAAGTTGGTTTTTTGAAAAAATAAATAAAATTGACAGACCCTTAGCCATGCTAACGAAGAGAAGAAGAGAGAGAACCCAAATTACTACCATACGGGATGAAAAAGGCAATGTCACAACAGACACTACAGAAATACAGAAGATAATCAGAAATTACTTTGAATCCTTATACTCCAATAAAATAGAAGATAGTGAAGGCATAGATAAATTCCTTGAGTCTTATGATCTGCCCAGATTGAGCCAGGAGGATATAGACAACCTAAACAGACCAATAACAATAGAGGAAATAGAAGAAACCATCAAAAGACTACCAACTAAGAAAAGTCCAGGACCGGATGGGTATACAGCAGAGTTTTACAAAACCTTTAAAGAGGAACTAACACCAATACTTTTCAAGCTATTTCAGGAAATAGAAAAAGAGGGAGAACTTCCGAATTCATTCTACGAGGCCAACATCACCCTGATTCCGAAACCAGACAAAGACACTTCAAAGAAAGAAAACTACAGACCAATATCTCTATTGAACCTTGATGCAAAAATCCTCAATAAAATTCTGGCGAATCGGATTCAAATACATATCAAAAACATTATACACCATGATCAAGTAGGATTCATCCCTGGGATGCAAGGTTGGTTCAATATACGGAAATCAATAAATGTTATCCACCACATCAATAGACTTAAAAATAAGAACCATATGATCATCTCGATAGATGCAGAAAAAGCTTTCGACAAAGTACAGCATCCCTTTATGTTCAAAACTCTAGAAAAATTAGGGATAACCGGATCATACCTCAACACTGTAAAAGCAATCTATGATAAGCCACAGGCCAGCATCATTCTGAATGGAGAAAAATTGAAGGCATTCCCTCTAAGATCTGGTACAAGACAGGGATGCCCTCTCTCACCACTTCTGTTCAACATAGTCCTCGAAACACTGGCCAGAGCAATAAGGCAGACGAAAGAAATTAAAGGCATAAAAATAGGAAAAGAAGAACTTAAATTATCACTATTTGCAGATGATATGATTCTATACCTAGCAGACCCAAAAGGGTCTACAAAGAAGCTATTAGAGCTAATAAATGAATTCAGCAAAGTGGCAGGATATAAGATCAACACGCATAAATCAAAGGCATTCCTGTATATCAGCGACAAATCCTCCGAAACGGAAATGAGGACAACTACTCCATTCACAATATCCCCCCAAAAAATAAAATACTTGGGAATCAACCTAACAAAAGAGGTGAAAGATTTATACAATGAAAATTACAGAACCCTAAAGAAAGACATAGAAGAAGACCTTAGAAGATGGAAAAATATACCCTGCTCATGGATAGGCAGAACTAACATCATCAAAATGGCGATATTACCAAAAGTCCTATATAAGTTCAATGCAATGCCAATCAAAATCCCAACAGCATATCTTGTAGAAATCGATAAAAGAATCATGAAATTCATATGGAATAATAAAAGACCCAGAATAGCAAAAACAATACTAAGTAGGAAGTGTGAATCAGGCAGTATAGCGATACCAGACTTCAAACTATACTACAGAGCAATAGTAACAAAAACAGCATGGTACTGGTACCAAAACAGGCGGGTGGACCAATGGTGCAGAATTGAGGACACAGTAAGCAATCCACAAAAGTACAACTATCTTATTTTTGATAAAGGGGCTAAAAGCATGCAATGGAGGAAAGATAGCATCTTCAACAAATGGTGCTGGGAAAACTGGAAATCCATTTGCACCAAAATGAATCTGAATCCCTATCTCTCGCCGTGCACAAAAGTTAACTCAAAATGGATCAAGGAGCTTGATATTAAATCAGAGACATGGCATCTGATAGAAGAAAAAGTTGGCTACGACCTACATGCTGTGGGATCGGGCTCCAAATTCCTCAATAGGACACCCATAGCTCTAGAGTTAACAAATAGAATCAACAAATGGGACTTACTGAAACTAAAAAGTTTTTTCTCAGCAAAAGAAACAATAAGAGAGATAAACAGGGAGCCTACATCCTGGGAACAAATCTTTACTCCACACACTTCAGATAGAGCCCTAATAACCAGAATATACAAAGAACTCAAAAAATTAGACAATAAGATAACAAATAACCCAATCAATAAATGGGCAAAGGACCTGAACAGACACTTCTCAGAGGAGGACATACAATCAATCAACAAGTACATGAAAAAATGCTCACCATCGCTAGCAGTCAGAGAAATGCAAATCAAAACTACCCTAAGATACCATCTCACTCCAGTAAGACTGGCAGCCATTAGGAAGTCAAACAACAATAAGTGCTGGAGAGGATGTGGGGAAAAGGGCACTCTTGTTCATTGCTGGTGGGACTGCAAATTGGTGCAGCCAATTTGGAAAGCAGTATGGAGATTTCTTGGAAAGCTGGGAATGGAACCACCATTTGACCCAGCTATTCCCCTTCTCGGTCTATTCCCTAAAGCCCTAACAAGAGCATGCTACAGGGACACTGCTACATCGATGTTCATAGCAGCTCAATTCACGATAGCAAGACTGTGGAACCAGCCTAGATGCCCTTCAATAGATGAATGGATAAAAAAAATGTGGCATTTATATACTATGGAGTATTATTCTCCATTAAAAAATGACAAAATCATAGAATTTGGAGGGAAATGGATGGCATTAGAGCAGATTATGCTAAGTGAAGCTAGCCAATCTTTAAAAAGCAAATACCAAATGACTCCTTTGATATAAGGGGAGTAAACAAGGACAGGGTAGGGACGAAGAGCTTGAGAAGAAGATTTACATTAAACAGGGATGAGAGGTGGGAGGGAAAGGGAGTGAGAAGGGAAATTGCATGGAAATGGAAGGCGATCCTCAGGGTTATACAAAATGTCATATAAGAGGAAAGGAGGGGCGAGACAAGATAATACAAATGGAAGAAATGATTTACAGTAGAAGGGGTAGAGAAAGAAAAGGGGAGGGGAGGGGAGGGGAGGGGAGGGGAGGGGGGATAGTAGAGAATAGGACAGACAGCAGAATACATCAGACACTAGAAAGGCAATATGTCAAGCAATGGAAGGGAAACTGATATGATACAGCAATTTGTATATGGGGTAAAAGGGGGAGTTCATAATCCACGTGAATCAAACTGTGTAATACGATGTATTAAGAACTATGTAATGTTATGAACGACCAATAAAAAAAAAAGAAATATAAATCAAACAGGGTTTGTGCTAGCTCTTTGAAACTTTGCACAATAATGTAGTTCCATGTTCTATTTCTTTGGTTTGTTTCCTTTTGAAGCAGCCCAAAGCAGAGACTGACGAAAATTACTTTCATTGAAAGGGGTTGCCAAGCTTCCAAAAAACTACGGTTTTCCTGAAATCTCAGCAAACATTTTTTTCACCCAATCTTGAAGATACTTGCAGGTAATGATGACTACACCAATCCCACTTGGCTCACCAAATTTCGTTCTTCTAGGTTAAACCGTTCGTTTGCAGTAACCGTTTTCATTTTAAAGTTTCACTGTTTTCTCCTATATGGATAAATGTAGATTGAAATATAAATCAAACAGGGTTTGTGTTACCTCTTTGAAACTTGGCACAATAATGTAGTTCCAAATTCTATTTCTTTGGTTTGTTTCCTTTTGAAGCAGCCCAAAGCAGAGACTGACGAAAATTACTTTCATTGAAAGGGGTTGCCAAGCTTACAAAAACTACGAGTTTCCTGAAATCTCAGCAAACATTTTTTCACCCAATCTTGATGATACTTGCAGGTAATGATGACTAGACCAATCCCACTTGGCTCACCAAATTTCGTTCTTCTAGGTTAAACCCTTAGTTTGCAGTAACCGTTTTCATTTTGAGGTGTCACTCTGTTTTCTCCTATATGGATACAAGTATTTGTAAATCAAACACGGTTTGTGCTAGCTCCTTTAAACTTCGCACAATAAAGTAATTCCAAATTCTATGTCTATGGATGGTTTCCTATTGAAGTAGCCTCAATTATACTAGGACGAAAATTACTCTCATTGAAACGGATTGCCAAGCTTCCAAAAAACTACGAGTTTCCTGAAATCTCGGCAAACATTTTTTCACCCAATCTTTTTTTTTTTTTTTATTGGTCGTTCATAACATTACGTAGTTCATAATACATCATATTACACGGTTGATTCACGTCGATTATGAACTCCCGCTTTTACCCCGTATACAAATTGCTGTATCACATCAGTTTCCCTTCAATTGATTGACATATTGCCTTTCTAGTGTCTGATGTATTCTGCTGTCTGTCCTATTCTCTACTATCCCCCCTCCCCTCCCCTCCCCTCCCCTCCCCTTTTCTCTCTCTACCCCTTCTACTGTAAATCATTTCTTCCATTTGTATTATCTTGTCTCGCCCCTCCTTTCCTCTTATATGGCATTTTGTATAACCCTGAGGATCGCCTTCCATTTCCATGCAATTTCCCTTCTCACTCCCTTTCCCTCCCACCTCTCATCCCTATTTAATGTAAATCTTCTTCTCAAGCTCTTCGTCCCTACCCTGTCCTTGTTTACTCCCCTTATATCAAAGGAGTCATTTGGTATTTGTTTTTTAAAGATTGACTAGCTTCACTTAGCATAATCTGCTCTAATGCCATCCATTTCCCTCCAAATTCTATGATTTTGTCATTTTTTAATGCAGAGTAATACTCCATAGTATATAAATGCCACATTTTTATTTATCCATTCATCTATTGAAGGGCATCTAGGCTGGTTCCACAGTCTTGCTATCGTGAATTGAGCTGCTATGAACATCGATGTAGCAGTGACCCTGTAGCATGCTCTTGTTAGGGCTTTAGGGAATAGACCGAGAAGGGGAATAGCTGGGTCAAATGGTGGTTCCATTCCCAGCTTTCCAAGAAATCTCCATACTGCTTTCCAAATTGGCTGCACCAATTTGCAGTCCCACCAGCAATGAACAAGAGTACCCTTTTCCCCGCATCCTCTCCAGCACTTATTGTTGTTTGACTTCCTAATGGCTGCCAGTCTTACTGGAGTGAGATGGTATCTTAGGGTAGTTTTGATTTGCATTTCTCTGACTGCTAGCGATGGTGAGCATTTTTTCATGTACTTGTTGATTGATTGTATGTCCTCCTCTGAGAAGTGTCTGTTCAGGTCCTTTGCCCATTTATTGATTGGGTTATTTGTTATCTTATTGTCTAATTTTTTGAGTTCTTTGTATATTCTGGTTATTAGGGCTCTATCTGAAGTGTGTGGAGTAAAGATTTGTTCCCAGGATGTAGGCTCCCTGTTTATCTCTCTTATTGTTTCTTTTGCTGAGAAAAAACTTTTTAGTTTGAGTAAGTCCCATTTGTTGATTCTATTTGTTAACTCTAGCGCTATGGGTGTCCTATTGAGGAATTTGGAGCCCGATCCCACAGCGTGTAGATCATAACCAAATTTTTCTTCTATCAGATGCCATGTCTCTGATTTAATATCAAGCTCCTTGATCCATTTTGAGTTAACTTTTGTGCACGGCGAGAGATAGGAATTCAGATTCATTTTGGTGCAAATGGATTTCCAGTTTTCCCAGCACCATTTGTTGAAGATGCTATCTTTCCTCCATTGCATGCTTTTAGCCCCTTTATCAAAAATAAGATAGTTGTAGTTTTGTGGATTGGTTACTGTGTCCTCTATTCTGTACCATTGGTCCACCCGCCTGTTTTGGTACCAGTACCATGCTGTTTTTGTTACTATTGCTCTGTAGTATAGTTTGAAGTCTGGTATCGCTATACTGCCTGATTCACACTTCCTGCTTAGTATTGTTTTTGCTATTCTGGGTCTTTTATTATTCCATATGAATTTCATGATTCTTTTATCGATTTCTACAAGATATGCTGTTGGGATTTTGATTGGCATTGCATTGAACTTATATAGGACTTTTGGTAATATCGCCATTTTGATGATGTTAGTTCTGCCTATCCATGAGCAGGGTATATTTTTCCATCTTCTAAGGTCTTCTTCTATGTCTTTCTTTAGGGTTCTGTAATTTTCATTGTATAAATCTTTCACCTCTTTTGTTAGGTTGATTCCCAAGTATTTTATTTTTTGGGGGGATATTGTGAATGGAGTAGTTGTCCTCATTTCCGTTTCGGAGGATTTGTTGCTGATATACAGGAATGCCTTTGATTTATGCGTGTTGATCTTATATCCTGCCACTTTGCTGAATTCATTTATTAGCTCTAATAGCTTCTTTGTAGACCCTTTTGGGTCTGCTAGGTATAGAATCATATCATCTGCAAATAGTGATAATTTAAGTTCTTCTTTTCCTATTTTTATGCCTTTAATTTCTTTCATCTGCCTAATTGCTCTGGCCAGTGTTTCGAGGACTATGTTGAACAGAAGTGGTGAGAGAGGGCATCCCTGTCTTGTACCAGATCTTAGAGGGAATGCCTTCAATTTTTCTCCATTCAGAATGATGCTGGCCTGTGGCTTATCATAGATTGCTTTTACAATGTTGAGGTATGATCCGGTTATCCCTAATTTTTCTAGAGTTTTGAACATAAAGGGATGCTGTACTTTGTCGAATGCTTTTTCTGCATCTATCGAGATGATCATATGGTTCTTATTTTTAAGTCTATTGATGTGGTGGATAACATTTATTGATTTCCGTATATTGAACCAACCTTGCATCCCAGGGATGAATCCTACTTGATCATGGTGTATAATGTTTTTGATATGTATTTGAATCCGATTCGCCAGAATTTTATTGAGGATTTTTGCATCAAGGTTCATTAGAGATATTTTTCTGTAGTTTTCTTTCTTTGAAGTGTCTTTGTCTGGTTTCGGAATCAGGGTGATGTTGGCCTCGTAGAACGAATTTGGAAGTTCTCCCTCTTTTTCTATTTCCTGAAATAGCTTGAAAAGTATTGGTGTTAGTTCCTCTTTAAAGGTTTTGTAAAACTCTGCTGTATACCCATCCGGTCCTGGACTTTTCTTAGTTGGTAGTCTTTTGATGGTTTCTTCTATTTCCTCTATTGTTATTGGTCTGTTTAGGTTGTCTATGTCCTCCTGACTCAGTCTGGGCAGATCATAAGACTTAAGGAATTTATCTATGCCTTCACTATCTTCTATTTTATTGGAGTATAAGGATTCAAAATAATTTCTGATTATCATCTGTATTTCTGAAGTGTCTGTTGTGATATTGCCTTTTTCATCCCGTATGCTAGTAATTTGGGTTCTCTCTCTTCTTCTCTTCGTTAGCATGGCTAAGGGTCTGTCAATTTTATTTATTTTTTCAAAAAACCAACTTTTAGTTTTGTCGATTTTTTCAATTGTTTCTTTTGTTTCAATTTCATTAATTTCAGCTCTGATTTTAATTATTTCTTGCCTTCTACTTCTTTTGCTATTGTTTTGCTCTTCTTTTTCTAGGATTTTGAGATGAAGTATGAGATCATTTATTTGTTGTTTTTTTCTTTTTTTGAGGAATGAACTCCAAGCAATGAATTTTCCTCTTAGAACTGCTTTCAATGTGTCCCATAGATTCCGATATGTTGTGTGTGTGTTTTCATTTGACTCTAGGAATTTTTTAATTTCCTCCTTGATGTCTTCTAGAACCCATTGATCATTAAGCAACCTATTGTTCATTCTCCAGGTGATGCTTGATTTTTCCTTCCTTCTTTTATAATTGATTTTCAGTTTCATTCCATTATGATCAGATAAGATGCATGGTATTATCGCTACCCCTTTATATTGTCTAAGAGTTGCCCTGTGACATAATATATGGTCTATTTTTGAGAAGGTTCCATGTGCTGCTGAGAAAAAAGTGTAATTACTTGATGTTGGGTGGTATAGTCTATATATGTCAATTAAGTCTAGGTTATTAATTATGTTATTGAGTTCTATAGTTTCCTTATTTAACTTTTGTTTGGAAGATCTGTCCAGTGGTGAGAGAGGTGTATTAAAGTCTCCCATGATTATTGTATGGTGGTCTATTAGACTCTTAAACTTGAGAAGAGTTTGCTTGATGAACATAGCAGCACCGTTGTTTGGGGCATATATATTTATGATTGTTATGTCTTGTTGGTGTATGGTTCCCTTGAGCAGTATGAAGTGTCCTTCTTTAGCCCTTTTTATTAACTTTGGCTTGAAATCTATTTTATTAGATATGAGTATGGACACTCCTGCTTGTTTCCACAGTCCATATTAGTGGTATGATTTTTCCCACCCTTTCACCTTCAGTCTATGAATATCTTTTCCTATCAGATGCGTCTCCTGTAGGCAGCATATTGTTGGGTCTTGTTTTGTGATCCATTCTACTAGCCTGTGTCTCTTAATTGGTGAGTTTAAGCCATTAACATTTAAGGTTATTATTGAGATATGATTTGTCCTTCCAGCCATATTTGTTTATTGATGTTACTAAACCTGATTTGTTATCCTCTTTGACTACTTTCCCCCCTTTACTGTCCTACCTCCCATTGTTGGTTTTCAATGTTATTTTCCATTTCTTCTTCCTGTAATGTTTTGCCAAGGATTTTTTGAAGAGATGGTTTTCTAGCTGCAAATTCTTTTAACTTTTGTTTATCATGGAAGGTTTTAAATTCATCTTCTATCCTGAAGCTTAATTTCGCCGGATACACGATTCTTGGTTGGAACCCATTTTCTTTCAGTGTTTGAAATATGTTATTCCAGGATCTTCTAGCTTTCAGAGTCTGTGTTGAGAGATCAGCTGTTATCCTGATTGGTTTACCACTAAATGTAATCTGCTTTCTTTCTCTTGTAGCTTTTAAAATTCTCTCCTTATTCTGTATGTTGGACATCTTCATTATAATGTGTCTAGGTGTGGATCTCTTATGATTTTGCACCATCGGCGTCCTGTAGACTTCTAGGATTTGGGATTCTGTCACATTCTTCATGTCTGGGAAGTTTTCTTGTATTATTTCACTGAATAGATTGCTTAATCCTTTGGTTTGGAGCTCTGTACTTTCCTGTATCCCAATGACTCTTAAGTTTGGTCTTTTGATATTATCCCATAGCTCTTGAATGTTCTGCTCATGGTTTCTTAGTAGACTTGCTGAGCTATCTATTTCTTTTCAAGTTGAAATACTCTGTCTTCATTGTCTGATGTTCTATCTTCTAAGTGATCCACTCTGCTGGTAGTACTCTCAATTGAGTTTTTAAGTTGGTTTATTGTTTCCTGCATTTCTAGTATTTCTATTTGTTTGTTTTTTATTACCTCTATCTCCCTGTGAAATTGATCTTTTACTTCCTGGATTTGTTTGTCAATGTGATCTTTCATTGTCTGATTTTGCTGTCTCATGTCTTCCTTGAGACTCCAGATCATCTGAAGCATATATATCCTGAACTCTTTATCTGATATTCCATCTGTTGCAGCTATTACCTCTTCTAAAGTTGAGTTGACCTGCATTGCTTGTGATCCTTTCTTTCCTTGTCTTTTCATACTGCACGCGCTTCTTTCTGCTTGGTGCAACTGTTCTGTTTTTGAAATTTACTAGCCTGAAATCACCTCTTCCGTAACTGAATGAGCTGTGATCAGTAGAACATGGGGATGATTACATCATCTCTTTGAAATGGCGGCTGCTGTCCTCCTCTGTGGTCCGACCAGTGTCTGGAACCAAACTGGACCGCTTCTCTCCTCTGTCTCAAAGCTGAAACTCAGCCCTAAGCGCTGCCAAAGTCCTAGCGCCAAACCGCTAGAGGCCGTTCACAGACTCAGACCTGCGGGGCCCAGTCCAGCCGCCTCCGTGGCTGGCGGGATTGTGTTCCTGCTCCGCGTTGCTCCAGACCGGCTGGAGGGGGGTGGGGTGGTAGGAGTGTGGATCCTAACACTGAACTACCCGAGGCAGTTCGCAGACTCAGCCCTGCAGGGCCCAGACACCCAATCTTGATGATACTTGCAGGTAATGATGACTACACCAATCCCACGTGGCTCACCAAATTTCGTTCTTCTAGGTAAAACCGTTCGTTTGCAGTAACCATTTTCATTTTGAGGTTTCACTCTGTTTTCTCCTATATGGATACATGCAGTTGGAACGCTAAATCAAACGCGGTTTGTGCTAGCTCTTTGAAACTTGGCACAATAGTGTAGTTCCAAGTTTTATGGGTATGGTTTGTTTCCTATTGATGTAGCCCTAAGCAGAGAATGGGAAAATCACTTTAATTGAAAGGGGTTGCCAAGCTTCCAAAAAAGTACGGTTTCATGAAATCTCAGCAAACATTTTTTTCACCCAATCTTGAACATACTTGCAGATAATTATGACTAGACCAATCCCACTTGACTCACCAAATTTCGTTCTTCTAGGTTAAACCGTTCGTTTGCAGTAACCGTTTTCATTTTGAGGTTTCACTCTGTTTTCTCCTATATGGGTACATGCATTTGGAACTCCAAATCAAATGCGGTTTGTCCTAGCTCCTTGAACCTTGGCACTACAAGGAATTTCCAAATTATATGTCTATGGATGGTTTCCTATTGAAGTAGCCTCAATCATACAAGGACGAAAATTACTCTCATTGAAACGGGTTGCCAAGCTTTCAAAAAACTACGAGTTTCGTGAAATCTCAGCAAACATTTTTTCACCCAATCTTGATGATACTTGCAGGTAATGATGACTACACCAATCCCACGTGGCTCACCAAATTTCGTTCTTCTAGGTTAAACCGTTCGTTTGCAGTAACCGTTTTCATTTTGAGGTTTCACTCTCTTTTCTCCTATATGGATACATGCACTTGGAACTCCAAATCAAATGTGGTTGTCCTAGCTCATTGAAACTTGGCAGTATAAAGTAGTTCCAAGTTTTATCGGAATGGTTTGTTTCCTATTGATGTAGCACTAAGCAGAGACTGGTGAAAATCACTTTCATTGAAAGGGGTTACCAAGCTTCCAAAAAACTATGAGTTTCCAGAAATCTCAGCAAATATTTTTTCACCCAATCTTGATGATAGTTGCAGGTAATGAGCAGTACAGCAATCCCACTTGGGTCACCAAATTTCGTTCTTCTAGGTTAAACAGTACTTTTGCAGTAACCCTTTTCATTTTGAGGTTTCACTGTATTTTCTTCTATATGGATACAGACAGTTGGAACTCTAAATCAAATGCGGTTTGTGCTAGCTCTTTGATACTTGGCACAATAGTGTAGTTGCAAGTTTTATCGGTATGGTTTGTTTCCTATTGATGTAGCCCTAAGCAGAGACTGGCGAAAATCACTTTAATTGAAAGGGGTTGCCAAGCTTCCAAAAAACTACGGTTTTCCTGAAATCTCAGCAAACATTTTTTTCACCCAATCTTGAAGATACTTGCAGATAATTATGACTAGACCAATCCCAATTGGCTCACCCAATTTCGTTCTTCCAGGTTAAACCGTTCGTTTGCAGTACCAGTTTTCATTTTAAAGTTTCACTCTGTTTTCTCCTATATGGATAAATGTAGATTGAAATATAAATCAAACAGGCTTTGTGTTAGCTCTTTGAAACTTGGCACAATAATGTAGTTCCAAGTTCTATTTCTTTGGTTTGTTTCCTATTGATGTAGCCCTAAGCAGAAACTGGCGAAAATCACTTTCATTGAAAGGGGTTACCAAGCCTCCAAAAAACTACGGTTTCCAGAAATCTCAGCAAACATTTTTTCACCCAATCTTGATGATAGTTGCAGGTAATGAGCAGTACAGCAATCCCACTTGGCTCACCAAATTTCGTTTTTCTAGGTTAAACCGTTCGTTTGCAGTACCAGTTTTCATTTTAAAGTTTCACTCTGTTTTCTCCTATATGGATAAATGTAGATTGAAATATAAATCAAACAGGGTTTGTGTTAGCTCTTTGAAACTTGGCACAAAAATGTAGTTCCAAGTTCTATTTCTTTGGTTTGTTTCCTATTGATGTAGCCCTAAGCAGAGACTGGCGAAAATCACTTTCATTGAAAGGGGTTGCCAAGCTTCCAAAAAACTACGGTTTTCCTGAAATCTCGGCAAACATTTTTTTCACCCAATCTTGATGATACTTGCAGATAATGATGACTACACCAATCCCACTTGGCTCACCAAATTTCGTTCTTCTAGGTTAAACCGTTCGTTTGCAGTAACCGTTTTCATTTTGAGGTTTCACTCTGTTTTCTCCGATATGGATACATGCAGTTGGAACTCTAAATCAAACGTGGTTTGTGCTAGCTCTTTGAAACTTGGCACAGTCGTGTAGTTCCAAGTTTTATCGGTATGGTTTGTTTCCTATTGATGTAGCCCTAAGCAGAGACTGGAGAAAATCACTTTCTTTGAAAGGGGTTGCCAAGCTTCCAAAAAACTACGGTTTTCCTGAAATCTCTGCAAACATTTTTTCACCCAATTTTGAAGATACTTGCAGATAATTATGACTAGACCAATCCCACTTGGCTCACCAAATTTCGTTCTTCTAGGTTAAACCGTTCGTTTGCAGTAACCGTTTTCATTTTTAGGTGTCACTCTGGTTTCTCCTATATGGATACATGTATTTGGAACTCTAAATCAAACACGGTTTTTGCTAGCTCCTTGAAACTTGGCACAATAAAGTAGTTCCAAATTCTATCTCTATGGATGGTTTCCTATTGAAGTAGCCTCAATCAGAGTAGGACGAAAATTACTCTCATTGAAACGGGTTGCCAAGCTTCCAAAAAACGACGAGTTTCCTGAAATCTCAGCAAACATTTTTTCACCCAATATTGATGATACTTGCAGGTAATGATGACTACATCAATCCCACATGGCTCACCAAATTTCGTTCTAGGTTAAACCGTTCGTTTGCAGTAACCGTTTTCATTTTGAGGTTTCACTCTGTTTTCTCCTATATGGATACATGCAGTTGGAACTCTAAATCAAATGCGGTTTGTGCTAGCCTTTTGAAACTTGGCACAATCGAGTACTTACAAGTTCTATCTCTAGGTTTTGTTTCCCGTTGATGTAGCCCTAAGCAGAGACTGGCGAAAATCACTTAAAATGAAAGGGGTTGCCATACTTCCAAAAAACTACTGTTTTCCTGAAATCTCAGCAAACATTTTTTCACCCAATCTTGATGATACTTGCAGGTAATGATGACTACACCAATCCCACTTGGTTCACCAAATTTCGTTCTTCTAGGTTAAACCGTTCGTTTGCAGTAACCGTTTTCATATTGAGGTTTCACTCTGTTTTCTCCTATATGGATACATGCAGTTGGAACTGTAAATCAAATGCGGTTTGTGCTAGCTCTTTGAAACTTGGCACAATAATGTAGTTCCAAGTTTTATCGGTATGGTTTGTTTCCTATTGATGTAGCCCTAAGGAGAGACTGGCGAAAATCACTTTAAATCAAAGGGGTTGCCATACTTCCAAAATACTACTGTTTTCCTGAAATCTCAGCAAACATTTTTTCACCCAATATAGATGATACTTGCAGGTAATGATGACTACACCAATCCCAAATGGCTCACCAAATTTCGTTCTTCTAGGTTAAACCGTTCGTTTACAGTAATCGTTTTCATTATTAGGTTTCACTCTGTTTTCTCCTATATGGATACATGCAGTTGGAACTCCAAATCAAACACAGTTGGTGCTAGCTCTTTGAAACTTGGCAGTATAAAGTAGTTCCAAGTTTTATCGGTATGGTTTGTTTCCTATTGATGTAGACCGAAGCAGAGACTGGCGAAAATCACGTTAATAGAAAGGGGTTGCCTAGCTTCCAAAAAACTACGAGTTTCCAGTAATCTTAGCAAACATTTTTTAACCGAATCTTGCAGATACTTGCAGATAATTATGACTACACCAATCCCACTTGGCTCACCAAATTTCGTTCTTCTAGGTTAAACCGTTCGTTCGCAGTAACCGTTTTCATTTTGAGGTTTCACTCTGTTTTCACCTATATGGATACATGCATTTGGAACTCCAAATCAAATGCGGTTTGTCCTAGCTCCTTGAAACTTGGCACTATAAAGTAGTTCCAAGTTTTATCGGAATGGTTTGTTTCCTATTGATGTAGCACTAAGCAGAGACTGGCGAAAATCACTTTCATTGAAAGGGCTTACCAAGCCTCCAAAAAACTACGAGTTTCCAGAAATCTCAGCAAACATTTTTTCACCGAATCTTGATGATAGTTGCAGGTAATGAGCAGTACAGCAATCCCACTTGGCTCACCAAATTTCGTTCTTCTAGGTTAAACCGTTCATTTGCAGTACAGTTTTCATTTTAAAGTTTCACTCTGTTTTCTCCTATATGGATAAATGTAGATTGAAATATAAATCAAGCAGGGTTTGTGTTAGCTCTTTGAATCTTGGCAAAATAATGTAGTTCCAAGTTCTATTTCTTTGGTTTGTTTCCTATTGATGTAGCCCTAAGCAGAGACTGGCGAAAATCACTTTCATTGAAAGGGGTTGCCAAGCTTCCAAAAAACTACGGTTTTCCTAAAATCTCGGCAAACATTTTTTCACCCAATCTTGATGATACTTGCAGGTAATGATGACTACACCAATCCCACGTGGCTCACCAAATTTCGTTCTTCTAGGTTAAACCGTTCGTTTGCAGTAACCGTTTTCATTTTGAGGTTTCACTCTGTTTTCTCCGATATGGATACATGCAGTTGGAACTCTAAATCAAACGTGGTTTGTGCTAGCTCCTTGAAACTTGGCACAGTAGTGTAGTTCCAAGTTTTATCGGTATGGTTTGTTTCCTATTGATGTAGCCCTAAGCACAGACTGGCGAAAATCACTTTAAATGAAAGGTGTTGCCATACTTCCAAAAAACTACTGTTTTCCTGAAATCTCAGCAAACATTTTTTCACCCAATCTTGATGATACTTGCAGGTAATGATGACTACACCAATCCCACTTGGCTCACCAAATTTCGTTCTTCTAGGTTAAACCGTTCGTTTGCAGTAACCGTTTTCATATTGAGGTTTCACTCTGTTTTCTCCTATACGGATACATGCAGTTGGAACTCTAAATCAAATGCGGTTTGTGCTAGCTCTTTGAAACTTGGCTCAATAATATAGTTCCAAGTTTTATCAGTATGGTTTGTTTCTTATTGATGTAGCCCTAAGCAGAGACTGGCAAAAGTCACTTTAATTCAAAGGGGTTGCCAATCTCCAAAAAACTACGGTTTTCCTGAATCTCAGCAAATTTTTCACCCATTCTTGATGATAGTTGCAGGTAATGATCAGCACACCAATCCCACTTGGCTCACCAAATTTCGTTCTTCTAGGTTAAACTGTACTTTTGCAGTAACCCTTTTCATTTTGAGGTTTCACTGTATTTTCTCCTATATGGATACAGACAGTTGGAACTCTAAATCAAATGCGGTTTGTGCTAGCTCTTTGAAACTTGGCACAATAGTGTAGTTCCAAGTTTTATCGGTATGGTTTGTTTCCTATTGATGTAGCCCTAAGCAGAGACTGGCGAAAATCACTTTAATTGAAAGGGGTTGCCAATCTTCCAAAAAACTACGGTTTTCCTGAAATCTCAGCAAACATTTTTTTCACCCAAACTTGAAGATACTTGCAGATAATTATGACTAGACCAATCCCACTTGGCTCACCCAATTTCGTTTTTCTAGGTTAAACCGTTCGTTTGCAGTACCAGTTTTCATTTTAAAGTTTCACTCTGTTTTCTCCTATATGGATAAATGTAGATTGAAATATAAATCAAACAGGGTTTGTGTTAGCTCTTTGAAACTTGGCACAATAATGTAGTTCCAAGTTCTATTTCTTTGGTTTGTTTCCTATTGATGTAGCCCTAAGCAGAGACTGGCGAAAATCACTTTCATTGAAAGGGGTTGCCAAGCTTCCAAAAAACTACGGATTTCCTGAAATCTCGGCAAACATTTTTTTCACCCAATCTTGATGATACTTGCAGATAATGATGACTACACCAATCCCACTTGGCTCACCAAATTTCGTTCTTCTAGGTTAAACCGTTCGTTTGCAGTAACCGTTTTCATTTTGAGGTTTCACTCTGTTTTCTCCGATATGGATACATGCAGTTGGAACTCTAAATCAAACGAGGTTTGTGCTAGCTCTTTGAAACTTGGCACAGTAGTGTAGTTCCAAGTTTTATCGGTATGGTTTGTTTCCTATTGATTTAGCCCTAAGCAGAGACTGGCGAGAATCACTTTCATTGAACGGGGTTGCCAAGCTTCCAAAAAACTACGGTTTTCCTGAAATCTCTGCAAATATTTTTTTCACCCAATCTTGAAGATACTTGCAGATAATTATGACTAGACCAATCCCACTTGGCTCACCAAATTTCGTACTTCTAGGTTAAACCGTTCGTTTGCAGTAACCGTTTTCATTTTTAGGTGTCACTCTGGTTTCTCCTATATGGATACATGTATTTGGAACTCTAAATCAAACACGGTTTTTGCTAGCTCCTTGAAACTTGGCACAATAAAGTAGTTCCAAATTCTATCTCTATGGATGGTTTCCTATTGAAGTAGCCTCAATCAGAGTAGGACGAAAATTACTCTCATTGAAACGGGTTGCCAAGCTTCCAAAAAACGACGAATTTCCTGAAATCTCAGCAAACATTTTTTCACCCAATCTTGATAATACTTGCAGGTAATGATGACTACACCAATTCCACTTGGCTCACCAAATTTCGTTCTTCTAGGTTAAACCGTTCGTTTGCAGTAACCGTTTTCATTTTGAGGTTTCACTCTGTTTTCTCCTATATGGATACATGCAGTTGGAACTCTAAATCAAACGCGGTTTGTGCTAGCTCTTTGAAACTTGGCACAGTAGTGTAGTTCCAATTTTTATCGCTATGGTTTGTTTCCTATTGATGTAGCCCTAAGCAGAGACTGGCGAAAATCACTTTCATTGAAAGGGGTTGCCAAGCTTCCAAAAAACTACGGTTTTCCTGAAATCTCTGCAAACATTTTTTTCACCCAATCTTGAAGATACTTGCAGATAATTATGACTAGACCAATCCCACTTGGCTCACCAAATTTCGTACTTCTAGGTTAAACCGTTCGTTTGCAGTAACCGTTTTCATTATTAGGTTTCACTCTGTTTTCTCCTATATGGATACATGCAGTTGGAACTCCAAATCAAACACAGTTGGTGCTAGCTCTTTGAAACTTGGCAGTATAAAGTAGTTCCATGTTTTATCGGTATGGTTTGTTTCCTATTGATGTAGACCGAAGCAGAGACTGGCGAAAATCACGTTAATGAAAGGGGTTGCCAAGCTTCCAAAAAACTACGAGTTTCCAGAAATCTTAGCAAACATTTTTTCACCCAATCTTGAAGATACTTGCAGATAATTATGACTAGACCAATCCCACTTGGCTCACCAAATTTCGTTCTTCTAGGTTAAACCGTTCGTTCGCAGTAACCGTTTTCATTTTGATGTTTCACTCTGTTTTCTCCTATATGGATACATGCATTTGGAACTCCAAATCAAATGCGGTTTGTCCTAGCTCCTTGAAACTTGGCACTATAAAGTAGTTCCAAGTTTTATCGGAATGGTTTGTTTCCTTTTGATGTAGCACTAAGCAGAGACTGGCGAAAATCACTTTCATTGAAAGGGGTCACCAAGCTTCCAAAAAACTATGAGTTTCCAGAAATCTCAGCAAACATTTTTTCACCGAATCTTGATGATAGTTGCAGGTAATGAGCAGTACAGCAATCCCACTTGGCTCACCAAATTTCGTTTTTCTAGGTTAAACCGTTCGTTTGCAGTACCAGTTTTCATTTTAAAGTTTCACTCTGTTTTCTCCTATATGGATAAATGTAGATTGAAATATAAATCAAACAGGGTTTGTCTTAGCTCTTTGAAACTTGGCACAATAATGTAGTTCCAAGTTCTATTTCTTTGGTTTGTTTCCTATTGATGTAGCCCTAAGCAGAGACTGGCGAAAATCACTTTCATTGAAAGGGGTTGCCAAGCTTCCAAAAAACTACGGTTTTCCTGAAATCTCGGCAAACATTTTTTCACCCAATCTTGATGATACTTGCAGATAATGATTACTACACCAATCCCACTTGGCTCACCATATTTCATTCTTCTAGGTTGAACCGTTCGTTTGCAGTAACCGTTTTCATTTTGAGGTTTCACTCTGTTTTCTCCTATATGGATACATGCAGGTGGAACTCTAAATCAAATGCGGTTTGTGCTAGCCTTTTGAAACTTGGCACAATCAAGTACTTACAAGTTCTATCTCTAGGGTTTGTTTCCCGTTGATGTAGCCCTAAGCAGAGACTGGCGAAAATCACTTAAAATGAAAGGGGTTGCCATACTTCCAAAAAACTACTGTTTTCCTGAAATCTCAGCAAACATTTTTTCACCCAATGTTGATGATACTTGCAGGTAATGATGAGTACACCAATCCCAAATGGCTCACCAAATTTCGTTCTTCTAGGTTAAACCGTTCGTTTGCAGTAACCGTTTTCATTATTAGGTTTCACTCTGTTTTCTCCTATATGGATACATGCAGTTGGAACTCCAAATCAAACACAGTTGGTGCTAGCTCTTTGAAACTTGGCAGTATAAAGTAGTTCCATGTTTTATCGGTATGGTTTGTTTCCTATTGATGTAGACCGAAGCAGAGACTGGCGAAAACCACGTTAATAGAAAGGGGTTGCCAAGCTTCCAAAAAACTACGGATTTCCTGAAATCTCTGCAAACATTTTTTTCACCCAATCTTGAAGATACTTGCAGATAATTATGACTAGACCAATCCCACTTGGCTCACCAAATTTCGTTCTTCTAGGTTAAACCGTTCGTTTGCAGTAACCGTTTTCATTTTTAGGTGTCACTCTGGTTTCTCCTATATGGATACATGTATTTGGAACTCTAAATCAAACACGGTTTTTGCTAGCTCCTTGAAACTTGGCACAATAAAGTAGTTCCAAATTCTATCTCTATGGATGGTTTCCTATTGAAGTAGCCTCAATCACAGTAGGACGAAAATTACTCTCATTGAAACAGGTTGCCAAGCTTCCAAAAAACGACGAGTTTCCTGAAATCTCAGCAAACATTTTTTCACCCAATATTGATGATACTTGCAGGTAATGATGACTACATCAATCCCACATGGCTCACCAAATTTCGTTCTTCTAGGTTAAACCGTTCGATTGCAGTAACCGTTTTCATTTTGAGGTTTCACTCTGTTTTCTCCTATATGGATACATGCAGTTGGAACTGTAAATCAAATGCGGTTTGTGGTAGCTCTTTGAAACTTGGCACAATAATGTAGTTCCAAGTTTTATCGGTAAGGTTTGTTTCCTATTGATGTAGCCCTAAGGAGAGACTGGCGAAAATGACTTTAATTCAAAGGGGTTGCCAAGCTTCCAAAAAACTACGAGTTTCCTGAAATCTCAGCAAACATTTTTTCACCCAATCTTGATGATATTTGCAGGTAATGATGACTACACCAATCCCACATGGCTCACCAAATTTCGTTCTTCTAGGTTGAACCTTTCGTTTGCAGTAACCGTTTTCAATTTGAGGTTTCACTCTGTTTTCTCCTATATGGATACATGCAGGTGGAACTCTAAATCAAATGCGGTTTGTGCTAGCCTTTTGAAACTTGGCACAATCAAGTACTTACAAGTTCTATCTCTGGGGTTTGTTTCCCGTTGATGTAGCCCTAAGCAGAGACTGGCCAAAATGACTTTAAATGAAAGGGGTGGCCATACTTCAAAAAAAACTACTGTTTTCCTGAAATCTCAGCAAACATTTTTTCACCCAATATAGATGATACTTGCAGGTAATGATGACTACACCAATCCCAAATGGCTCACCAAATTTCGTTCCTCTAGGTTAAACCGTTCGTTTACAGTAACTGTTTTCATTATTAGGTTTCACTCTGTTTTCTCTTATATGGATACATGCAGTTGGAACTCCAAATCAAATACAGTTTGTGCTAGATCTTTGAAACTTGGCAGTATAAAGTAGTTCCAAGTTTTATCGGTATGGTTTGTTTCCTATTGATGTAGCCCTAAGAAGAGACTTGCTAAAATAACATTAATTGAAAGGGGTTGCCAAGCTTCCAAAAAAATACGAGTTTCCAGAAATCTCAGCAAACATTTTTTCACCCAATCTTGATGATACTTGCAGATAATGATGACTACACCAATCACACTTGGCTCACCAAATTTTGTTCTTCTAGGTTAAACCGTTCGTTTGCAGTAACCGTTTTCATTTTTAGGTGTCACTCTGTTTTCTCCTATATGGATACATGCAGTTGGAACTCTAAATCAAACGCGGTTTGTGCTAGCTCTTTGATACTTTCACAACAGTGTAGTTCCAAGTTTTATCGGTATGGTCTGTTTCCTATTGATGTAGCCCTAAGCAGAAACTCTCGAAAATCACTTTCATTTAACGGGGTTGCCAAGCTTCCAAAAAACTACGGTTTTCCTGAAATCTCAGCAAACATTTTTTTCACGCAATCTTGAAGATACTTGCAGATAATTATGACTAGACCAATCCCACGTGGCTTACCAAATTTCGTTCTTCTAGGTAAAATCGTTCGTTTGCAGTAACCGTTTTCATTTTGAGATTTCACTCTGTTTTCTCCTATATGGATACATGCATTTGGAACTCCAAATCAAATACGGTTTGTCCTAGCTCCTTGAAACTTGGCAGTATAAAGTAGATCCAAGTTTTATCGGTATGGTTTGTTTCCTATTGATGTAGCCCTAAGCAGAGACTGGCGAAAATCACTTTCATTGAAAGGGGTTGCCAAGCTTCCAAAAAACTACGGTTTTCCTGAAATCTCAGCAAACATTTTTTCACCCAATCTTGATGATACTTGCACGTAATGATGACTACACCAATCCCACTTGGCTCACCAAATTTCGTTCTTCTAGGTTAAACCGTTCGTTTGCAGTAACCGTTTTCATTTTGAGGTTTCACTCTGTTTTCTCCTATATGGATAGATGCATTTAGAACTCCAAATCAAATGCGGTTTGTCCTAGCTCCTTGAAAGTTGGCACTATAAAGTAGTTCCGAGTTTTATCGGTATGGTTTGTTTCCTATTGATGTAGCACTAAGCAGAGACTGGCGAAAATCACTTTCATTGAAAGGGCTTACCAAGCCTCCAAAAAACTACGAGTTTCCAGAAATCTCAGCAAACATTTTTTCACCGAATCTTGATGATAGTTGCAGGTAATGAGCAGTACAGCAATCCCACTTGGCTCACCAAATTTCGTTCTTCTAGGTTAAACCGTTCATTTGCAGTACAGTTTTCATTTTAAAGTTTCACTCTGTTTTCTCCTATATGGATAAATGTAGATTGAAATATAAATCAAACAGGGTTTGTCTTAGCTCTTTGAAACTTGGCACAATAATGGAGTTCCAAGTTCTATTTCTTTGGTTTGTTTCCTTTTGAAGCAGCCCAAAGCAGAGACTGACGAAAATTACTTTCATTGAAAGGGGTTGCCAAGCTTCCAAAAAACTACGAGTTTCCTGAAATCTCAGCAAACATTTTTTCACCCAATCTTGATGATACTTACAGGTAATGATGACTACACCAATCCCACTTGGCTCACCAAATTTCGTTCTTCTAGGTTAAACCGTTCAATTGCAGTAACCGTTTTCATGTTTAGGTTTCACTCTGTTTTCTCCTATATGGATACATGTAGTTGGAACTCTAAATCAAACTTGGTTTGTGCTAGCTATTTGAAACTTGGCACAATAATGTAGTTCCAAGTTCTATCGCCATGGTTTGTGTCTTATTGAAGAAGTCCCAAGCAGAGACTGGCGAAAATCACTTTAATTCAAAGGGGTTGCCAAGCTTCCAAAAAAGTATGGTTTTACTGAAATCTCAGCAAACATTTTTTCAACCAATCTTGATGATACTTGCAGGTAATGATGACTACACCAATCCCACTTGGCTCACCAAATTTCGTTCTTCTAGGTTAAACCGTTCGTTTGCAGTAACCATTTTCATTTTTAGGTGTCACTCTCTTTTCTCCTATATGGATACATATAGTTGGAACTCCAAATCCAACACGGTTTGTGCTAGCTCTTTGAAACTTGGCAGTATAATGTAGTTCCAAGTTTTATCGCTATGGTTTGTTTCCTATTGATGTAGCCCTAAGCAGTGACTGGCGAAAATCTCTTTAATTGAAAGGGGTTGCCAAACTTCCAAAAAACTACGAGTTTCCAGAAATCTCAGCAAACATTTTTTCACCCAATCTTGATGATACTTACAGGTAATGATCAGTACACCAATCCCACTTGGCTCACCAAATTTCGTCCTTTTAGGTTCGTTTGCAGTAACCATTTTCATTTTTAGGTGTCACTCTGTTTTCTCCTATATGGATACATGTAGTTGGAACTCCAAATCAACAGGGTTTGTGCTAGCTGTTTGAAACTTGGCACAATAAAGTCGTTCCAGGTTCTACCTCAATGGTTTGTTTCCTATTGAAGCAGCCCCAAGCAGAGACTAACGAAAATCACTTTCTTTGAAAGGGGTTGGGGTTCGGTGTCGGGTTCGGGTTCGCGTTAGGGTTAGGGTTAAGGTTAAGGTTAGGGTTCGCATTAGGGTTAGGGTTAGGTTTAGGGTTAGTGTTAGTGTTAGGGTTCGGGTTTGGGTTCGGTTTAGGGTTAGGGATCGGGTTACGGTTAGGGTTAGGGTTAGGGTTCAGTTTAGGGTTCGGTTTCAGGTTTGGGTTCGGTTTAGCGTTAGGGTTAGGGTTATGGTTAGGATTAGTGTTCGGGTTAGGGTTGGGGTTAGGGTTCGTTTAAGGGTTAGGGTTAGGTTTCGGGTTCGAGTTAGGGTTCGGTTTAGGTTTAGGGTTAGGGTTAGGGTTCGGGTTAGGGGTAGGGTTACTTTTTGGGTTCGTGTTAGGGTTCGGTTTAGGGTTAGTGTTAGGGTTAGGGTTAGGGTTATTGTTAGGTTTCGGGTTAGGATTCAGGTTCGGGTTCGGGTAAGTGTTAGGGTTAGTGTTAGGGTTCGGTTTAGGGTAGGGTTAGGGTTCGGGTTCGGGTTAGGGTTAAGGTTAGGTTGAGGGTTAGGGTTCGGGTTAAGGTTAGCGTTAGGGTTCGGGTTAGGTTTAGATTTAATGTTAGGGTTAGGGTTAGGGTTAGTGTTAGGGTTCAGTTTCGGGTTCGGGTTAGGGTTCAGGTTACGGTTAGGGTTAGGGTTAGGGTTAGTGTTAGGGATAGTGTTAGGGTTAGGGTTAGAGTTAGGGTTCGGGTTACGGTTAGGGTTCGGGTTCGGGTTAGGGTTAGGGTTCGGGTTAGTGTTAGGGTTAGGGTTAGGGTTAGGGTTAGGGATAGGGTTAGGGTTAGGGTTTGGGTTCGGGTTCGGGTTAGGGTTAGGGTTAGTGTTTGGATTAGGATTAGGGTTAGATTTAGGGTTCGGGTTCAGGTTAGGTATGGTTAGATTTTGTGTTCGGGTTCGGGGTCGGTTCCGGTTAGGGTTAGGGCTAGGGTTTGGTTTCAGATTAGGGATAGGGTTAGGGTTAGGGTTAGGGTTCGGGTGAGGTTTAGGTTTAGGGTTAGGTTTCGGGTTAGGGTTAGGGTTAGGATTTCAGGTTCGGGTTCGGGTTAGGCTTAGGGTTAGGGTTCGGTTTAGGGTTAGGTTTTGGGTTCGGGTTCGGGTTAGTGTTAGGGATAGGGATCAGGGTCGGTTTAGGGTTAGGGTTAGGATTAGGGTTAGAGTTTCGGGTAAGGGTTAGAGTTAGGTTTAGGGTTAGGGTCCGGGTTAGGGTTAGTGTTAGGGTTTGGGTTTGGGTTAGGTTTCGGTTTAGGGTTAGGGTTAGGTTTAGATATAGTGTTAGGGTTAGGGTTAGGGTTAGGGTTAGGGTTAGGGTTCGGCTTCGGCTTCGGATTAGTGTTAGTGTTAGGGTTAGGGTTAGGGTTAGGGTTACGGGTAGGGTTAGGGTTAGAGTTCGGTTTTTGGTGTGGATTAGGGTTAGGGTTAGGGCTATGGTTGGTGTTTGGGTTAGGGTTAGGGTTTGGGTTCGGGTTCGGTTTAGGGTTAGATATCGGCATACGGTTAGGGTTAAGTTTAGGGTTAGGGTTCATTTTAGGGTTCGGGTTCAGGTTTGGGTTCGGTTTAGTGTTAGGTTTAGGGTTATGGTTAGGGTTCGGGTTAGGTTTAGGGATCGGGTTAGGGTTATGGTTAGGCTTAGAGTTACGGTTAGGGTTCGTGTTCAGGGTCGGGTTCGGGTTCGGGTTAGGGTTCGGGTTTGGGTTCGGTTTAGGGTGAGGGTTTGTGTTAGGTTTAGGGTTAGGATTCAGGTTCGGTTTCGGATTAGGGTTAGGGTTAGGGTTATGGTTAGGGTTAGGTTTCTGTTTCGGGTTAGGGTAAGGTTTAGGGTTAAATTTAGTGTTACGGTTAGGGTTAGTCGTAGGGTTAGGGTTAGGATTAGGGTTAGTGTTAGGGTTAGGGTTAGGGTTAGGGTTTGTGTTAGATTTAGGGTTAGGGTTAGGGTTAGGCTTAGGGTTAGGTTTCAGGTTAGTGTTCAGGGTTGGGTTCGGGTTAGGGTTACGGATCGGGTTAGGGTTAGGGTTAGGCTTAGAGTTAGGTTTAGGGTTCGTGTTCAGGGTCGGGTTCGGGTTCGGTTTTGTGTTCGCGTTAGGGTTAGGGTTAGGGTTAGGGTTAGGTTTCGGTTTCGGTTTCAGGTTAGGGTTAGGGTTAGTTTTAGGGTTACGGTTAGGTTTAGGAGTAGGGTTAGGGTTAGGGTTAGGGTTCGGGTTCAGGTTAGGGATAGAGTTAGGGTTAGGCTTAGGTTTCGGTTTTGGTGAGGGTTAGAGTTCGGGTTCGGGTTACGTTTCAGGTTAGGGTTAGGCTTACAGTTAGGGTTAGGGTTAGGGTTTGGGTTAGTGTTAGTGC
The DNA here is from genome assembly GCF_045843805.1 of Urocitellus parryii. Lineage (NCBI taxonomy): Eukaryota > Metazoa > Chordata > Mammalia > Rodentia > Sciuridae > Urocitellus > Urocitellus parryii. The sequence goes on along the minus strand of NW_027551951.1, from coordinate 100,548 downwards.
TAGGGTTAGGGTTAGGGTTAGTGTTAGGGTTATGGTTCGCATTAGGTTTCGGGTTAGGGTAAGGGATCGGGTTTCAGGTTAGGGTTAGGTTTAGTGTTTGGGTTAGGGTTAGGGTTCGGGTTCGGTTTAGGGTTCAGGTTCAGGTTCGATTCGGTTTAGGGTAAGGGATAGGGTTATGGTTAGGGTTAGGGTTTGAGTTAGAATTAGGGTTAGTGTTCGTGTTCATGTTAGGTTTCGGATTTGGGTTAGGGTTAGGGTTCGGGTTAGGGTTAGGGATAGGGTTAGGGTTAGGTTTAGAGTAAAGGTACGGGTTAGTGTTAGGTTTCGTGTTCGGGTTAGGGTTAGGGTTCGGGTTAGGGTTAGGGTTAGGGTTAGATTTAGGTTTAGGGTTACGTTTAGGGTTAGGATTAGTGTAAAGGTTAGGGTTAGGGTTAGGAATAGGTTTCGGGTTCGGGTTAGTGTTAGGGTTGGGGTTCGGGTTAGGGTGAGGTATAGGGTTAGGGTTAGGATTCGGGTTAGGGTTAGGGTTTGGTTTCGGGTTCGTGTTAGTGTTCGGTTTATGATTAAGGTTAGGGTTAGGGTTAGGGTTAGGGTGTGGGTTAGGGTTAGGGATATGCTTAGGGTTAGGGTTAGAGTTAGGGTTCGGGTTAGGGTTAGGTTTCCGGTTTGTGTTAGGGTTAGGTTTCGGGTTAGGATTAGGGTTAGGGTTAGGCTTACAGTTAGGGTTAGGGTTAGGTTTTGGGTTAGTGTTAGTGCTAGGGTTAGGGTTAGGGTTATTGTTAGGGTTATGGTTCGCGTTAGGTTTCGGGTTAGGTTTAGGTATCGGGTTCGGGTTAGGGTTCGGGTTCTAATGATGGTTTGTGTTCTGGTTAGGGTTGGGGTTAGGGTTCAGGTTCGGGTTAGATTTGAGTTAGAGTAAGGTTTAAGGGTTAGGGTTAGGGGGTAGGGTTAGGGTTAGAGTTAGAGTAAGGGTTAAGCGTTAGGGTTAGGGGGTAGGGTTAGTGTTAGTGTTAGGTTTAGGGTTAGGGTTAGGGCTTTTGTTAGTGTTCGGGTTAGGGTTAGGTTTAGGGATCTGGTTAGGGTTACGTTTGGGTTAGGTTTAGGGCTAGGGTTAGGGTTAGGGTTAGGGTAAGGTTTAGGGGTCGGCTTAGGGTTAGGGTTCTGGTTAGGCCTCGGGTTCGGGTTCGGGTTAGGGTTAGTCTTAGTTGTTATGGTTAAGGTTAGTGTTAGGGTTCGGGTTCGGGTTAGGGTTAGGGTTAGGTTAGGGTAAGGGTTCGGTTTAGGGTTAGGGTTCGGTTTAGGGTTCGGTTTAGGGTTAGGTTTAGGGTTAGGGTAAGGGATAGGGTTAGGGTTAGGGTTCGGGTTAGGTTTAGGGTTAGGGTTAGGGTTCGGTTTAGGGTTCGGCTTAGGTTTAGGGTTCGGGATAGTGTTCCGGTTAGAGTTAGGGTTAGGGTTAGGGATTGGGTTAGGGTTAGGATTCGGATTCAGGTTAGGGTTAGATTTAGGGTTAGGGTTCGGGTTCTGGTTTGGGTTAGGTTTAGGGTTAGGTTTAGGTTTAGGGGTTAGGGTAAGGGTTACGGTTAGGTAAGGGTTAGGGTTAGGTTTCAGGTTCGGTTTAGGGTTAGGGTTCGGGTTAGGTTTAGGGATTAGGGTTAGGGTTCGGGGTCGGGATCGGGTTAGGTTTAGGGTTAGGGTTAGGGTAGGGTTAGGGTTAGGGTTAGGGTTAGTGTTAGGTTTCGGGTTAGGCTTAGGGTTATGGTTACGTTTAGGGTTTGGGTTAGGATTAGGGGTTAGGGTAAAGTGTTAGGGTTAGGGTTAGGTTTAGGGTTAAGTTTAGGGCTTGGGTTAGGGATAGGGTTAGGGTTAGGGTTAGGGTTTGGTTTAGGGTGGGTGTTAGGTTTCGGGTTCTGGTTAGGGTTTGGGTTAGTGTTAGGGTTAGGATTAGGGTGTGTTTGGGTTAGGTTTGGGGTTCGGGTTCGGTTTATTGTTTGGTTTCAGGTTCGGGTTGGGTTTGAGGTTAGGGTTAGGGGTATGGCTAGGGTTAGGGTTAGGGTTAGGATTAGGGTTAGGGTTCGGGTTTGTGTTATAGTTCGGTTTAGGGTTAGCGTTAGGGTTAGGGTTAGGGTTAGGGTTCAGGTTAGTGTTCAGTGTCGGGTTCGGGTTAGGGTTACGGATTCTGTTAGGTTTAGGGTTAGGCTTAGAGTTAGGGTTAGGGTTAGTGTTCAGGGTCGGGTTCGGGTTCGGGTTAGAGTTAGGGTTAGGGTTCAGGTTCGGTTCGGTTTAGGGTTAGAGTTCGGGTTCGGTTTCGGGTTCGGGTTCGGGTTCGGGTTAGGGTTAGGGTTAGATTTCGGTTTCGGTTTCGGGTTCGGGTTAGGGTTATTTTTAGGGTTACGGTTAGGGTTAGGGGTAGTGTTAGGGTTAGGGTTAGGGTTCGGGTTCGGGTTAGGGTTAGAGTTAGGGTTAGGCTTAGGGTTCGGTTTTGGTGAGGGTTAGAGTTTGGTTTCGGGTTAGGTTTCGGGTTAGGGTGAGGGTTAGGTTTAGTGTTTGGGTTAGGGTTAGGGTTCGGGTTAGGTTTCGGTTTAGGGTTCAGGTTCAGGTTCGTATTCGGTTTAGGATAAGGGATAGGGTTATGGTTAGGGTTAGGGTTCGGGTTAGAATTAGGTTTAGTGTTCGTGTTCATGTTAGGTTTCGGATTTGGGTTAGGTGTAGGGTTAGGGTTAGGGAAAGGGTTAGGGTTAGGTTTAGAGTAAGGGTACGGGTTAGGGTTAGGTTTCGGGGTAGGTTTAGGGTTCGGGTTAGGGTTAGGGTTACGGTTAGGTTTAAGGTTAGGGTTAGGTTTAGGGTTAGGATTAGGGTCAAGGTTAGGGTTAGGGTTAGGGTTAGGGTTAGGGTTAGGGTTCAAGTTCGGGTTAGTGTTAGGGTTAGGGTTCGGGTTAGGGTGAGGTATAGGGTTAGGTTTAGGATTCGGGTTAGGGTTAGGGTTAGGTTTCGGGTTCGTGTTAGGGTCCAGTTTAGGGTTAAGGTTAGGGTTAGGTTTAGGGTTAAGGTTAGGATTCGGGTTAGGGTTAGGGATATGCATAGGGTTAGGGTTAGAGTGAGGGTTCGAGTTAGGGTTAGGTTTCGGGTTCGTGTTAGTGTTAGTTTTCGGGTTAGGATTAGGGTTAGGGTTAGGGTTACAGTTAGGGTTAGGGTTTGGGTTTGTGTTAGTGTTAGGGTTAGGGTTAGGGTTTGTGTTAGGTTTAGTGTTCGCGTTAGGTTTCGGGTTAGGGTTAGGGTTCGGGTTCGAATTATGGTTTGTGTTCGGGTTAGGTTTGGGTTTAGGGTTCGGGTTCGTGTTAGGGTTAGGGTTAGGGTTAGGGTTCGGATTTTTATTAGGGTTAGGGTTAGGGTTAGAGTTAGAGTAAGGGTTAAGGGTTAGGGTTAGGGGGTAGGGTTAGGGTTAGTGGTTGGTTTAGGGTTAGGGTTAGTGCTTTTGTTAGTTTTCGGTTTAGGGTTAGGGTTCGGGTTCAGGTTCGGGTTACGATTAGGGTAAGGCTTAGTGTTTGGTTTAGGGTTCGGCTTAGGTTTAGGGTTCGGGATAGTGTTCCGGTTAGGGTTAGGGTTAAGTTTAGGGATTGGGTTAGTGTTAGGTTTCAGGTTAGGTTTAGGGTTAGGTTTAGGGTTAGGTTTAGGGTTCGGGTTTGGGATAGGTTTAGGGTTAGGATTAGGGTTATGGTTAGGTTTAGGGGTTAGGGTAAGGGTTAGGGTTAGCTTTCAGGTTCGGTTTAGGGTTAGGGTTCGGGTTATGTTTAGGGTTAGGGTTAGGGTTCGGGTTAGGTTTAGGGTTAGGGTTAGGGTAGGGTTAGGGTTAGGGGTAGGGTTAGGTGTCGGGTTAGGCTTAGGATTATGGTTAGGTTTAGGGTTTGGTTTAGGATTAGGGGTTAGGGTTAAGTGTTAGGATTAGGGTTAAGTTTAGGGTTAAGGTTTGGGTTCGAGGTTGGGTTCCTATTCGGGATAGGGTTAGGGTTAGGATTAGGGATAGTGTTAAGGTTAGGGTTAGGGTGAGGTTTAGGTTTAGGGTTAGGTTTAGGGTTCGGTTTCGGGTTCGGGTTCAGTTTAGGGTTAGGGTTAGGGTTAGGTTTTGGGTTAGGGTTATTGTTAAAATTAGGGTTCTGGTTATGGTTAGGGTTAGGGTTCGTGTTCGGTGTCGGGTTCGGTTTAGGGTTTGGGTTAGGTTTAGGGTTAGGGTTAAGGTTCAGGTTCGGGTTAGGGTTAGGTTTAGGGTTCGGTTTAGTGTTAGGGTTAGAGTTAGGGTTCGGTTTAGTCTTAGGGATCAGGTTACGGTTAGGTTTAGAGTTAGGGTTAGGGTTCATTTTAGGGTTTGGTTTCAGGTTCGGGTTCTGTTTAGGGTTAGGGTTAGTGTTATTGTTAGGGTTAGGGTTCGGGAGAGGGTTCGGTTTAGGGTTAGGTTTAGGGTTCGGGTTATGGTTCGGGTTAGGCATAGGGTTAGGTTTAGGGTTAGAGTTAGGGTTTGGGTTAATGTTAGGGTTCGGGTTCGGGTTAGGGTTAGGGTTAGGATTAGGGTTAGGGTTAGGGTTAGGGCTAGGGTTAGGGTTAGGGTTAGTGTTAGTGTTAGGGTTAGGGTTATTGTTAGGTTTCGGGTTACGGTTAGGATTAGGATTCAGGTTCGGGTTCGGGTTAGGGTTAGGGTTAGGGTTAGGGTTAGAGTTCGGCTTAGGGTTAGGGTTAGGGTTCGGGTTCGTTTTAGGATTAGGGTTTGGTTTCGGGTTAGTGTTAGGGTTAGTGTTAGGGTTAGGGATCGAATTCGGGTTAGTGTTAGAGTTAGGGTTAGGGTTACGTTTCGTTTTAGGGTTAGTGTTTGTGTTCGTGTTAGGGTTAGGGTTAGGGTTAGGGTTCGGATTTGGATTAGCGTTAGGGTTAGGGTTAGAGTTAGAGTAAGGGTTAAGGGTTAGGGTTAGGGGTAGGGTTAGGGTTAGTGGTAGGTTTAGGGTTAGGGTTAGGGCTTTTGTTACTTTTCGGGTTAGGGTTAGGGTTCGGGTTCAGGTTCGGGTTACGATTAGGGTTAGGCTTAGTGTTTGGTTTAGGGTTTGGCTTAGGTTTAGGGTTCGGGATAGTGTTCTGGTTAGGGTTAGGGTTAGGGTTAGGGTTCGGGTTTGGGATAGGTTTAGGGTTAGGGTTAGGTTTAGGGGTTAGGGTAAGGGTTACGGTTAGGGTAAGGGTTAGGGTTAGGTTTCAGGTTCGGTTTAGGGTTAGGGTTCGGGTTATGTTTAGTGTTAGGGTTAGGGTTCGGGTTCGGGTTCCGTTTAGGTTTAGGGTTAGGGTTAGGGTAGGGTTAGGTTTAGGTTTAGGTGTCGGGTTAGGCTTAGGGTTATGGTTAGGTTTAGGGTTTGGTTTAGGATTAGGGGTTAGGGTTAAGTGTTAGGGTTAGGGTTAGGTTTAGGGTTAAGGTTTGGGTTCGGGGTTGGGTTCCTATTTGTGTTAGGGTTAGGGTTAGGATTAGGGTTAGTGTTACAGTTAGGGTTAGGGTGAGGTTTAGGGTTAGGGTTAGGTTTAGGGTTCGGGTTCGGGTTCCGGTTCAGTTTAGGTTTAGGGTTAGGGTTAGGTTTTGGGTTAGGGTTATTGTTAAAATTAGGGTTCTGGTTAGGGTTAGGGTTAGGGTTCGTGGTCGGGTTCGGTTTAGGGTTCTGGTTAGGTTTAGGGTTAGGGTTAGGGTTACGGTTCAGGTTCGGGTTAGGGTTAGGTTTAGGGTTAGGGTTAGGGTTCATTTTAGGGTTCGGTTTCAGGTTCGGGTTCTGTTTAGGGTTAGGTTTAGTGTTAGGTTCGGGTTAGGGTTAGGTTTAGGGTTCGGTTTAGGGTTAGGGTTCGCATTAGGTTTAGGGTTAGGTTTAGTGTTTGGGTTAGAGTTAGGGTTTGGTTTAGTCTTAGGGATCGGGTTACGGTTAGGTTTAGGGTTAGGGTTAGGGTTCATTTTAGGGTTCGGTTTCAGGTTCGGGTTCTGTTTAGGGTTAGGTTTAGTGTTATTGTTAGGGTTAGGGTTCGGGAGAGGGTTAGGGTTAGGGTTCGGGTTAGGGTTAGGTTAGGGTTTGGGTTCGTGTTAGGGTTCGGTTTAGGGTTAGGGTTAGGGTTAGGGTTCGGGTTAGGCATAGGGTTAGGTTTAGACTTAGAGTTAAGGTTTGGGTTAATGTTAGGGTTCGGGTTTGGGTTAGGGTTAGGATTAGGGTTAGGGTTAGGGTTAAGGCTAGGGTTAGGCTTAGGGTTAGCGTTAGTGTTAGGGTTAGGGTTATTGTTAGGTTTCGGGTTAGGGTTAGGGTTAGGATTCAGGTTCGGGTTCGGGTTAGGGTTAGGGTTAGGGTTTGGGTTAGAGTTCGGGTTAGGGTTAGGGTTAGGGTTCGGGTTCGTTTTAAGATTAGGGTTTGGTTTCGGGTTAGTGTTAGGGTTAGTGTTAGGGTTAGGGATCGAATTCGGGTTAGTGTTAGAGTTAGGGTTAGGGTTAGGTTTCGTTTTAGGGTTAGTGTTTGGGTTCGTGTTAGGGTTAGGGTTCTGGTTAGGGTTAGGGTTAGGTTTAGATTTAGTGTTAGGGTTAAGGTTAGGGTTATGGTTATGGTTAAGGTTCTGGTTCGGGTCCGGGTTTGGATTCGGGTTAGGGTTAGTGTTAGGGTGAAGGTTACGGTTAGGGTTAGGGTTTGGGTTAGGGTTAGGGTTCGGGTTCTGGTTCGGTTATGCGTAGGGTTAGGGTTAGGGTTCGGTTTAGGGTTAGTGTTAGGGTTCGTGTTAGGGTTAGGGTTCGGGTTAGGGTTAGGATTAGTTTTAGATTTAGTGTTAGGGTTAGGGTTAGGGTTAGGGTTAGGTTTAAGGTTCGAATTCGGGTCCGGTGTCGGGTTTGGGATAGGGTTAGTGTTAGGGTTAGGGTTAGGGTAAGGGATAGGGTTAGGTTTAGTGTTAAAGTTAGGGTTCGGGTTAGGTTTACTGTTCGAGTTAGTGTTAGGGTTAGGGTTTGGGTTAGGGTTAGGGTTAGGGTTAGGGTTAGGGTTAGGGTTGGGGTTAGGGTTAGGTTTAGGGTTAGTGTTATGGTTCGTGTTAGGGTTAGGGTTTGGGTTCGGGTTAGGTTTAGTTTTAGATTTAGTGTTAGGGTTAGGGTTAGGGTTAGGTTTAAGGTTCGGATTCGGGTCCGGTGTTGGGTTCGGGATAGCGTTAGGGTTAGGGTTAGGGTTAGGGTTAGGGTAAGGGATAGGGTTAGGTTTAGGGTTAGAGTTAGGGTTCCGGTTAGGTTTAATGTTCGAGTTAGTGTTAGGGTTACTGTTTGGGTTAGGGTTAGGGTTATGGTTAGGGTTGGGGTTAGGGTTAGGGTTCGGGTTAGGGTTAGGAATAGGGTTAGGGTTAGGGTTCGGGTTAGGTTTAGGCTTAGGGTTTGGGTTGGTATTAGGATTTGGTTTAGCGTTAGGTTTAAGGTTAGGGTTAGGGTTCCGGTTCGGGTTCGGGTTCAGGTTAGGGTTATGGTTAGGGTTCGGATTATGATTAGGTTTAGGGTTAAATTTACAGTAACGTTTCGGGGTTAGGGTTAGGGCGTAGGGTTAGGGTTATGGTTAGTGTTCAGATTGGGGTTAGGGTTAGGGTTAGGGTTAGGGTTCGGATTAGGGTTCGGATTAGGGTCAGGGTTAGTGTTAGGGTTAGGGTAATGGTTAGGGGTCGGGTTTGGGTTAGGGTTAGGGGTTAGGGTTAGGCGTTAGGGGTATGGTTAGGGTTAGTGTTAGGGTGCGGGTTCGGGTTAGAGTTATGGTTAGGGTTAGCTTAGGGTGATGGTTCGGTATCCGGTTCGGGTTCGGGTTAGGTTTAGGGTTAGGTTTAGTGTTCGGGTTTGTTTTAGGGTTAGGGATAGGGTTAGGGTTAGGGTTAGGGTTCGGGTTATGGTTAGGGTTAGGGTTACGGTTAGGGTTAGGTTGAGGGTTAGGTTTAGGGTTAGTTTTAGGGTTAGGTTAGGGTTAGGGTTCGGGATCGGGTTCTGGTTAAGGTTAGGTTTAGGGTTAGGGTTAGGGTTCGGGTTTGGGTTAGAGTTAGGGTTAGGGTTTGGGTTAGGGTTAGGGTTTGCATTAGGCGTAGGTTTAGGTTTAGGGTTAGGGTTAGGGTTAGCGTTCGGGTTATGGTTAGGTGTAGGGTTACGGTTAGGTTTAGGGTTAGGGTTATGTTTGGCTTTAGGGATAGGGTTATGGTTAGGGTTTGGTTTAGAGTTAGGGTTAGGGTTAGGGTTAGGGTTAGTGTTAGGGTTCGGGTTCGGGTTAGGGTTCGGGTTAGGGTTAGGGTTAGGTTTAGATTTAGTGTTAGGGTTCAGGTTAGTGTTAGGGTTAGATTTTGGGTTAGTGTTTGGTTTCGGGTTTGGGGTCGGGTTCGGATTAGAGTTAGGGTTAGGGTTAGGTTTAGGGTTAGGGTTACGGGTAGGATTAGTGTTAGGGTTCGGTTTCTGGTTCGGGATAGGGTTACGGTTAGTGTTAGGATTAGGTTTAGGGTTATGTTTATGGTTAGGGTTATGGTTTGTGTTAGGGTTAGGGTTTACGGTTAAGGGTTAGGGTTAGGGTTAGGTTTAGGGTTAAGGTTTGGGTTCGGGGTCGGGTTCCTGTGCGGGTTAGGGTTATGGTTAGTGTTAGGGTTAGGTTGACGTTTAGGGTTAGGGTTAGGTTTAGGTTTCGGGTTCAGGTTCGGGTTTGGGTTAGCGTTAGGGTTAGGGTTTTGGTTAGGGTTAGGGTTAGTCTGGGGTTCGGGTTCTGCCTCCAGATAAGGTTAAGTTTAGGATTAGGGTTAGGTTTAGGGTTAGGGTTCGGGTTAGGTTTAGGGTTAGGGTTCGGGTTCGGTTTAGGGTTAGGGTTTGGGTTAGGGTTAGGGTTCGGATTAGGGTTAGGGTTCGCATTAGTGTTAGGGTTAGGTTTAGATTTAGGGTTAGAGTTAGGATTCTGGTTTGGGTTCGGCTTAGAGTTAGGGATCGGGTTACTGTTAGGGTTAGGGTAGGTTAGGGTTATGGTTAGGGTTAGGGTTCGGGTTCGGGTTAGGGGTCGGGTTCATGTTAGTTTTCGGTTTAGGTTTAGGGTTAGGGTTAGGGTTCGGGTTAGGGTTAGGGATAGGGTTAGGGTTATGGTTAGAGTTAGGGTTCGGGTTAGTGTGAGGGTTAGGTTTAGGGTTCAGGTTAGCATTAGGGATAGGGTTAGGGTTAAGGTTAGAGTTAGGGTTCGGTTTATGGTTAGGGTTTGGTTAGGGTTATTGTTAGGTTTCCGTTTAGGGTTAGGGTTAGGATTCAGGTTCGGGTTAGCGTTAGGGTTAGGGTTAGGGTTAGGGTTCAGGTTCGGGTTCGGGTTCGGGTTAGGGTTAGTGTTAGTGTTAGGGTTAGGGTTATTGTTAGGTTTTGGGTTAGGGTTAGTTTTAGGATTCACGTTCGGTTTAGGGTTAGGGTTAGGGTTAGGGTTCGGGTTCGGATTAGGGTTTTGGTTAGGGTTAGGTTTAGAGTTAGGGTTAGTGTTAGTGTTCGGGTTAGGTTTAGGTTTAGGTTTAGGTTTAGGGTTAGGGTTAGTGTTATGGATCAGGTTAGTGTTAGGTGTAGGGTTTGGGTTAGGGTTATTGTTATGGTTATGTTTATGGTTAGGGTTAGGGTTAGAGGTTAGTGTTAGGGTTTTGGGTTAGAGTTAGGGTATGTTTAGGGTTCAGGTTCGGCTTCGGATAGGGTTCGTGTCCGGGTTAGGGTTAGCATTAGTGTTAGGTTTAGGGTTCGGTTTAGGGTTATGTTTGGGGTTAGGGTTTGGTTTCGAGTTAGGGTTAGGGTTAGGTTTCGGTATTGGGTTCTGGTTACGGTTAGGGTAAGGGTTAGGGTTATGGTTAGGGTTTGCATTAGGTTTAGGGATAGGGTTAGGGTTCGGGTTTGTGTTCGGGTTAGGGTTAGGTTTAGGGTTAGATTTAGGGTTCAGGTTAGGGTTAGTGTTAGGGTCCGGGTTAGGGTTAGAGTTAGGGTTCAGGTTAGGGTTAGTGTTAGGGTTTGCATTAGGGTTAGGGTTCGGTATCTGGTTAGCGTTCGGGTTTGGGTTAGGGTTCGGGTTCAGGTTAGGGTTGGGGTTAGGGTTCGGGTTCGGGTTATGGTTAGGGTTAGTGTTAGGGTTCAGATGAGGATTAGGGTTAGGGTTAGAGTTAGAGTAACGGTTATGGGTTAGGGTTAGGGCGTAGGGTTAGGGTTAGTGTTAGTGTTAGGGTTAGGGTTAGGGTTAGGGTTATGGTTAGAGTTCGGATTAGGGTTAGGGTTAGGGTTACCGTTAGGTTTCGGATTAGGGTTAGGGATAGTGTTTTGTTTAGGTTTAGGGTTCCGGTTAGGGTTACGTTTAGAGTTAGTTTTAGGGTTAGGGTTAGGGTTAGGGTAATGGTTAGGTGTCGGGTTAGTGTTTGGGTTCTGGTTAGGCCTCGGGTTCGGGTTTGGGTTAGGGTTAGGTTTAGGAGTTAGGGTTAGGGTTAGGAGTTAGGGTTAGGGTTAGGGTTAGGGTTAGGGTTCGGGTTAGGTTTAGGGTTCGGGTTAGTGTTCAAGTTAGGGTTAGTGTTAGGGTTAAGGATAGGATTAGGTTTAGAGTTGGTTTGGGATTAGGGTTAGGTTAATGGTCAGTGTTAGGGTTCGGGTTCGGGTTCGGGTTAGGGTTAGGTTTAGGGTTAGGTTTAGAGTTCTGCTTAGGGTTAGGGTTAGGGTTAGGGTTCGGGTTAGGGTTAGGGTTCACATTATATTTAGGGTTAGGTTTCGGGTTAGGTTTAGTGTTAGGGTTCGGGTTAGGGTTCGGTTTATTGTTAGGGTTACGATTATGGTTAGGGTTAGGGTTAGAATTAGGTTTAGGGATAGGGTTAGTTTTAGTGTTAGGGTTAGGGTTGGGTTTAGGGTTAGGTTTTGGGTTAGGGTTAGATTTTGGGTTCGGTTTCGGGGTGGGTTCAGGTTAGGGTTAGGGCTAGGTTACGGTCAGGATAGGGATAGGGTTAGGGTTAGGTTTAGGGTTAGGGTTAGGGTTAGGTTTAGGGTTAGGGTTAGAGTTCGGGTTCGGGTTTGGGTTAGGGTAAGGGATAGGGTTAGGTTTAGGGTTAGGTTTCGGGTTAGGGTTAGGGTTAGGAATCAGATTCGGGTTCGGATTAGGGTTAGGGTTAGGGTTCGGTTTAGGGTCAGGGGAAGGGTTTGGTTTCGCGTGAGGGTTAGGGTTAGGGTTCGGTTTCGGGTTAGGGTTAGTGTTAGGGTTAGGGATCGGAGTCGGGTTAGGGTTAGGATTAGGATTAGGATTAGGATTAGGGTTAGAGTTAGGGTTAGGTTTCGGGTAAGTGTTAGGGTTAGGGTTAGGGTTAGGTTTCGGGTTAGGGTTAGTGTTAGGGTTCGGGTTAGCGTTAGGGTTCGGGTTCGGGTTAGGTTTATGTTTAGAATTAGTGATAGGTTTAGGGTTAGGGTTAGATTCTGGGTTAGGGTTCGTGTTGGGTTTTGGGGTCGGGTTCGGATTAGGTTTAGTTTTAGGGTTAGGATTAGGGGTAAGGTTAGGGTTAGGTTTCAGTTTCTGTTTGGGGTTACGGTTAGGGTTAGGGTTAGGGTTAGGGTTAGGGTTTGCATTAGGTTTAGGGTTAGGGTTAGGGTTCGGGTTATGATTAGGGTTAAGGTTTGGTTCGGGGTCGGGTTCCGGTTCCGGTTAGGGTTAGGGTTAGGGTTAGGGTTAGGGTTAGGGTGAGGTTTAGGGTTAGGGTTAGGTTTAGGGTTCGGGTTCGGGTGAGGGTGAGGGTTAGGGTTAAGGTTTGGGTTAGGTTTAGGTTTCGGGTTAGGGTTAGGGTTCGCATTAGTGTTAGGGTTAGGTTTAGGATTTGGGTTAGGTTTAGCATTAGGGTTAGGGTTAGTGTTCGGGTTAGGGTTACGGTTAGTGTTCGGGTTCGTGTTCGGGTTCAGGTCAGGGTTAGTGTTAGGGTTAGGTTTAGTGTTCCGGTTAGGTTTAGGGTTATGTTTAGGGTTAGGATTAGGGTTAGTGTTCTGGATCAGGTTATGGTTAGAGGTAGTGTTAGGGTAAGGTTTATTGTTATGTTTATGGTTTGGGTTAGGTTTAGGGTTAGGGGTTAGTGTTAGGGGTTCGGGTTAGGGTTAAGGTTATGGTTAGGGTTCAGGTTCGGGTTCGGGTTAGTTTTAGGGTTCGGTGTAGGTTAGCGTTAGTGTTAGGGTTAGGGTTAGGGTTAGGATTAGGTTTAGGGTTAAGATTAGGTTTAGGGTTAGGGTTAGGTTAAGTGTTACGGTTAGGGTTAGTGTTAGGGTTAGGGTTAGTGTTCGGATTAGGGTTTGTGTTAGGGTTAGGGTTAGGGTTTGGGTTTGGGTTAGCGTTAGTGTTTGGGTTAGGGTTCCGGTTAGGGTTAGGTTTAGGATTAGGGTTAGGTTTAGTGTTACAGTTAGGGTTATGTTTAGGGTTAGGGTTAGGGTTCGGATTAGGGTTTGGATTAGGGTTAGGGTTAGATTTAGGCTTAGGGAGTAGGTTAGGTTAGGGTTAGGTTAGGGTTAGGGTAGGGTTAGGGTATAGTTTAGGTTAGGTTTAGGTTAGGGTTCGGGTTCGGGTTCGGGTTAGAGTTAGGGTTAGGTTAGGTTGGAGGGTTAGGGTTCAGGGTTCGGGGTCTTTCGTGGTTTAAGTTCGGTTTAGGGTTAGTGTTAGTGTTATTGTTAGGTTTAGGGTTATGTTTTGGTTTAGTGTTAGTGTTTGGTTTCGGTATCGGGTTCGGGTTACGGTTAGGGTTAGGGTTTGTGTTATGGTTTAGGGTTCGGATTAGAGTTAGGGATAGTAGGTTTCGTGTATGGTTTAGGGTTAGGGTTAGTTCGAGTTCGGGTTATTTGGGTCGGGTAGGGTTAGGGTTAGGTAGGTTTCTGGTTTGGGTTCGGGTTCGGGTTAGGGTTAGGGTTAGAGATAGGGTTCGGGTTAGGGTTAGTGTTAGGGTTCGGGTTAGGGTAGGTTTCGGTTTACGGTTAGGGTTAGGGTTAGTTTTCAGTGAGGGTTAGGGTTAGGGTTAGGGTTACGGTTCGCATTCGGGTTAGGGTTAGGGTTCGGGCTAGGTTTAGGATTAGGGTTATGGTTAGGAGTAGGCTTTGGAATAGTGTTAGGGTTAGGGTTAGGGTTAGGGTTAGAGTAAAGGGTTTGGGTTAGTGTTAGGTTTAGGGTACGGGTTCGGGTATGGGTACCAGTTATGGTTAGAGTTCGGGTTCGGTTTAGAGTTAGTGTTCGGGTTCGGGTTAGGTTTAGTGTTAGGTTTCGGGTTAGCGTTAAGGTTAGGGTGAGGGTTAGAGTTAGGATTAGGGTTAGGGTTAGTGTTCTGATTCGGGTTAGGGTTCGGTTTAGGGCTAGTGTTAGGCTTAGGGTTAGGGTTTGGGTAAGTGTTAGGTATAGGGTTAGGGTTAGCGTTAGGGTTTGTGTTTGTGTTAGGATTTGGGTTCGGGTTCAGTTTCTGGTTAGGTTTAGGGTTAGGGTTCGCGTTCAGGTCAGGTTTAGGGTTAGGTTTAGGGTTAGGTTTAGGTTTCGAGTTAGGGTTAGGGTTAGGGTTAGGGTTAGGCTTAGGTTTTGGGCTGGGTTTTGGGTTAGGTTTATGGTTATGTTTATGGTTAGGGTTCTGATTCGAGTTCGGATTAGGGTTAGTGTTAGGGTTAGGATTTGGGTTATGGTTAGGGTTAGGGTTGGGGTTACGGTTAGGGTTAGGGTTCGGGTTAGGGTTAGCGTTAGGGTTAGGATTAGGGTTAGGTTTAGGTTTCGGGCTGGGTTTTGGGTTAGGGTTATGGTTATGGTTATGGTTAGGGTTCTGATTCGAGTTCGGATTAGGGTTAGTGTTAGGGTTAGGATTTGGGTTATGGTTAGGGTTAGGGTTGGGGTTACGGTTAGGGTTAGGGTTCGGGTTAGGGTTAGCGTTAGGGTTAGGATTAGGGTTAGGTTTAGGGTTTGGATTAGGGTTCGGATTATGTTTAGGTTTAGGGTTAGGGTTAGGGTTAGAGTTAGAGTTAGGGTTCTGGGTCTGGTTCAGGTTAGGGTTAGTGTTATGGTTATGGTTAGATTTCGGGTTCGGGTTCGGTGTGGGTTCAGGCTAGGGTTAGGGCTAGGGTTCGGGTTCAGGTTAGGGATAGGGTTAGGGTTTGGATTAGGGGTTAGGGTTAGGGATAGGGTTAGGGTTAGTGTTAGGTTTCTGGTTGGGTTTAGGTTTAGGGTTATCTGTTAGGGTTAGGGTTAGTGTTAGGGTTAGGTTTCTGGTTAGGTTTAGGGTTATGGTTAGTGTTAGGCTTTGTGTTTGCATTAGGGATTAGGGTTAAGTGTTAGGGTCAGGGTTAGGGTTAGGTTTAGGGTTAAGGTTTGGGTTCGGGGTCGGGTTCCGGTTCGGGTTAGGGTTAGGGTTAGGTGTAGGGTTTGGGTTAGGGTTAGGGTTAGCCTTCGGGTTCGGGTTTTGGTTCCGAATAGTGTTAGGTTTAGGATTGGGGTTAGGGTTAGGGTTAGGGTTCGGGTTAGGGTAAGGGTTAGAGTTTGGGTTCGTGTTAGGTTTAGCGTTAGGGTTAGCGTTAGGATTAAGGTCAGGGTTAGGGGTAGGGTTTTAATTAGGGTTAGACTTAGGGTTAGGGTTAGGATAGGTTTAGGCTTAGGGTTCGTTTAGGCTTAGTGTTAGTGTTAGGGTTAGGGTTCGGTTAGGGTTAGGGTTAGGGTTAGGGTTGGGTTTAGGGTTCGGTTTTGGGTTCGGGTTCAGGTTAGGATTAGTGTTAGGGTTAGGGTTAGGGTTAGGCTTAGGGTTCGTTTAGGCTTAGTGTTAGTGTTAGGGTTAGGGTTCGGTTAGGGTTAGGGTTAGGGTTAGGGTTAGGGTTAGGGTTCGGGGTTAGGGTTAGGGTTCGGGGTTGGGTTCAGTTTCGGGTAAGGGTTAGTGTTAGGGTTAGGGTTAGGGTCCGGGTTCGGGTTAGGTTTAGGCTTAGGGTTCGGGTTAGGCTTAGGGTTAGGGTTAGGGTTAGGGTTCGGGTTAGGTTATGGATAGTGTTATGGTTAGGGTTTGAGTTAGGGTTAGGTTTAGAGTTAGGGTTAGGTTCGAGTTAGGGTTAGGGTTTGGGTTAGGGTTAGGGGTAGTGTTAGGTTTCAGGTTAGGGTTAGGGTTAGGGTTAGGATTTGGGTTCGGGTTAGGTTTAGGGTTAGGGTTCGGATTTGGATTAGGGTTAGGGTTAGCGTTAGCGTTAGGGTTAGGTTAGGGTTCGGGTTCGGGTTCGGGTTAGGGTTAGGGTTAGATTTAGGGTTTGGGTTAGGGTTAGGGTGAGCCTTCCGGTTCGGGTTTTGGTTCTGAATAGGGTTTGGTTTAGGATTAGGGTTAGGGTTAGGGTTAGGGTTCGGGTTAGGTTTATGGTTAGAGTTCGGGTTCGGGTTCAGTGTCGGGTTCGGGTTCATGTTAGGGTTAGGGTTAGGGTTACGATTAGGGTTAGGATTAGGGTTAGGGTTAGGGTTAGGTTTTGGGTAAGGGTTCGTGTTCAGGTACGGGTCAGGTTTAGTGTTAGGGTTAGGGTTAGTGTTCGGGTTAGGTTTAGGTTTAGGGTTAGGGTTAGGGTTAGGGTTAGGGTTAGGGTTAGGAATCTGGTTCGGGTTAGGGTTAGGGGTAGGGTTAGGGTTAGGTTTATTGTTATGATTATGGTTAGGGGTAGGGTTAAGTTTAGGGGTTAGGGTTCGGGGTATGGTTAGGGTTCGGGTTTGGTTTAGGGTTATGGTTAGGCTTAGGGTTCTGTTAGGCTTAGTGTTAGTGTTAGGGTTAGTGTTCGGTTAGGGTTAGGGTTAGGGTTAGGGTTAGGGTTATGATTAGGGTTAGGGTTGGTGTTAGGGTTCGGTTTCGGGTTTGCGTTCAGGTTAGGGTTAGTGTCAGTTTTAGGGTTAGGGTTAGGCTTAGGGTTCGGGTTAGGCTAGTGTTAGGGTTAAGGTTAGGGTTAGGTTTCGGGTTCGGGTTAGGGTTATGCTTAGGTTTTGGGTTAGTCTTAGGGTTAGGGTTGGGGTTAGGGTTCGGGTTAGGTTAGGATTAGTGTTATGGATAGGGTTCGGCTTAGGGTTAGGTTTAGGGTTAGGGTTAGGTTTAGAGTTAAGGGTTAGGGTAAGGGGTTAGTGTTAGGGGTAGTTTTACGGTTCGGGTTCGGGTTCGGGGTCGGGGTCGGGTTAGGGTTAGGGTTAGTGTTAGTGTTAGGGTTAGGGTTAGGGTTAGCTTTCGGGTTAGGGTTTGGGTTAGCTTTAGGGTTAGGGTTAGGGTTAGTGTTAGGGTTAGGGTTCGCATTAGTTTTAGGTTTAGGGTTAGAGTTCTGTTTAGGGTTATGTTTAGGGTTAGGTTTAGGGTTAGGTTTAGTGTTAGGTTTCGAGTTAGGGTTAGGGTTAGATTCGGTATCAGGTTCGGGTTACGGTTAGGGTTATGGTTAGGGTTATGGTTAGGGTTCAGATTAGGGTTAAGGATAGGGTTCGGGATAGGGTTAGGGTTAGGTTTCGTGTTCCGGTTAGGGTTTGGGTTAGGGATCGGGTTAGTGTTATGGTTAGGGTTAGGGTTCGGTTTAGGTTTAGGTTTAGGTTTAGGGTTCGGGTTCGGGTTCGAGTTAGGGTTAGGGTTAGGGTTAGGTTAGAGTTAGGGTTAGGGTTAAGGTTAGTGTTAGGGTTAGAGTTAGGGTTAGTGTTAGGGTTAGGGTTAGGTTTAGGTTTAGGGTTAGCTTTCGGTTTAGGGTTAGGGTTCAGTTAGGGTTAGGGTTAGGGTTAGGTTTGGGGTTAGGGTTCGGTTTTGGGTTAGTTTCGGTTTGGGGTTAGTGATCGGTTTCGGGTTAGGGTTCGGTTTGGTTTAAGGTTAAGTTTTGGGTTAGGGTTAGGGTTAGGGTTCGGGTTAAAGTTAGGGCTAAGGTTCGGGTTCGGGATAGGGTTTGGTTTAGGCTAAGGGTTAGGGTGAGGGTTAGGATTAGGGTTCTGGTTAGGGTAGGGTTAGGGTAGTTTAGGGTTAGGGTTAAGGTTAGGGTTTCCGTTAGAGTTAGGTTTCGGGTTCGGGTTCGGGTGGGTTAGGGTCATGTTAGGTTTAGGGTAAGGGTTTAGGGTTAGGGTTAGGCTTAACTTTAGGTTTAGCGTTCGGGTTAAGGTTAGGGTTAGGGTTAGGGTTTATTGGTTAGGGTTAGGGCTTAGCATTAAGGTTAGTGTTAGGGTTAGGGTTAGGGTTAGGGCTTTGGTTAGTGTTCCGGTTAGGTTTCGGTTTCGTGTTAGGGTTCGGTTTTTGGTTAAAGTTAGGGTAGGGTTAGGGTTAGGTTTAGTGTTAGGGTTCGAGTTAGGGTTAGGGTTATGGTTAGGCCTCGGGTTCGGGTTTGTGTTCGGGATAGGGTTAGGGGTTAGAGTTAGGGATAGGGTTAGGGTTAGGTTTTGGGTTCGGGTTAGAGTTACGGTTAGGTTTAGGTTAGTGTTCTGGTTCGGTATCGGGTTCGGGTTCTGGTTATGGTTAGGAAAAGGTTTAGGGTTAGGGTTAGGGATAGGGTTAGGGGTAGGGTTAGGTTTGCATTAGGGTTAGGGTTAGGTTTAGGTTAGGGTTAGGGTTAGGGTTAGGGTTTAGGGTTAGGTTTATGGGTTAGGTTATGGTTCGGGTTTGGTAAGGGTTAGGGTTCGCATTAGGGTTAGGTTTAGGTTTAGGTTTAGGATTAGGGTTAGCGTTTGGGTTATGGTTAGGGTTAGGGTTACGGTTAGGTTTAGGGTTAGGGTTTAGGTTTAGCGGTAGGGATAGGGGTATGGTTAGGGTTTGGTTTATGTTTAGGGTTAGGGTTCATTTTAGTGTTCGGGTTCAGGTTCGGGTTCAGTTACGGTTAGGTTAGGGTTATGATTGGGGTTAGGTTTTGGGAGAGGGTTAGGGTTAGGGTTAGGGTTAGGGT
Source organism: Urocitellus parryii (assembly GCF_045843805.1). NCBI lineage: Eukaryota > Metazoa > Chordata > Mammalia > Rodentia > Sciuridae > Urocitellus > Urocitellus parryii. The sequence continues at coordinate 82,667 of NW_027551951.1, read as the reverse complement.
TAGGTTTGGTTTCGGGTTCGTGTTAGGGTTCAGTTTAGGGTTTGGGTTTGGGTTAGGTTAGGGTTAGGGTTAGGCATACTGTTAGGATTAGGGTTAGAGTTAGGGTTTTGGATACTGTTAGGGTTCGGGTTCGGGCTAGGCCTTAGGATTCGGGTTAGGGTTAAGGTTAGGTTAGGGTTAGGGTTACGGTTACGGTTACGGTTAGGGTTAGGCTTAGGGTTAGGGTTAGGGCTAGGGTTAGGGTTAGGGTTAGGCTTAGGAATAGGGTTAGGGTTAGGTTTCTGGTTAGGGTTACGGTTCGGGTGAGGGTTATGGTTAGGATTAGGGTTAGGGGTAGGGTTAGGGTAAGGGTTCGGGTTCTGGTTCGCGTTAGTGTTAGGGTTACGGTTAGGGTTAGGGTTAGGTTTCGGTTTAGGGTGAGTGATAGGGTTTTGTGTTAGGGTTAGTGTTCGGGTTAGGGTTAGGGTTAGGTTTAGATTTAGTGTTAGGGTTAGGGTTAGGGTTATGGTGAAGGTTAGGGTTCTGGTCCGGGGTCAGGTTAGGGTTAGGGTTAGGGTTAGGTTTAGGGTTAGGGTAAGGGATAGTGTTAGTGTTGGGGTTAGAGTTAGGTTTCAGGTTAGGGTTAGGGTTCGAGTTAGGGTTAGGGTTAGGGTCTGGGTTAAGTTTAGGGTTTGGGTTAGGCTTAGGAATAGGGTTAGGGTTAGGGTTCGGGTTAGGGTTAGGCTTAGGGTTCAGATTCGTATTAGGGTTTGGTTTAGCGTTAGGTTAAGGGTTAGGGTTAGGGTTCGGTTTCGGGTTCGGGTTCGGGTTAGGGTTAGGGTTATGGGTTATGGTTAGGGTTAGGGTTTGTGTTAGGGTTAGGGTTAATGTTTGCATTAGGTTTAGGGTTAGGGTTCGGGATCGGGTTAGGGTAGGGTTAGCTTTAGTGTTAGGGTTATGTTTCGAGTTAGGTTTAGGGTTAGGTTTCGGTATCGGGTTCGGGTTAGGGTTAGGGTTAGGGTTAGAGTTAGGGATTGGGTTAGGGTTAGTGTAGGGTTCGGCTTAGGTTTAGAGTTATGGTTCGGGTTAGGGTTAGTGTTAGGGTACTGGTTAGGGTTAGGTTTCGGTTTCGGGTTAGGGTTCGGGTTCGGGTTAGGGTTCGGGGTTCGGGTTAGGGTTGGGGTTATGGTTCGGGTTTGGGATAGGATTAGTGTTAGTGTTAGGATTAGGATTACGGTTAGCGTTCGGGTTAGAGTTAGAGTAACGTTTAGGGGTTAGGGTTAGGGCATAGGGTTAGACTTAGGGTTAGTGTTAGGGTTCAGATTGGGGTTAGGGATAGGGTTAGTTTTAGGTTTAGGTTCTGGTTAGGTTACGTTTAGGGTTAGGGTTTAGGGGTAGGGTTAGGTTTAGGGTTAGGGTAATGGTTAGGTGTCGGGTTAGGGTTAGGGTTCTGGTTAGGCCTCGGATTCGGGTTTGGGTTAGGGTTATTGTTAGGGGTTAGGGTTAGGGTTAGGGTTAGGTTTCTGGTTCGGGTTCGGGTTTGTTTTGGGGTTAGGGTTAGTGTTCGGGATCGGGTTCGGTTTTGGGTTACGGTTAGTGTTAGGGTTAGGGTTCGGGTTAGGATTCGGGTTAGGTTTAGCGTTCAGGTTAGTGTTCGAGTTAGGGTTAGTGTTAGGGTTAGGGATAGGTTTAGGTTTAGATTTCGGGTTGGGGTTAGGGTTAGGTTTAGGGTCAGGGTCAGGTTTAGGGTTCGGGTTCGGGTTCGGTTTAGGGTTTAGGTTTAGGGTTAGGTTTAGAATTCTGGTTAGGGTTAAGGTTAGGGTTACTGTTCGGGTTAGGATTAGGGTTTGCATTATTGTTAGAGTTAGGTTTAGTGTTAGGGTTAGGTTAGAATTAGGTTTAGGGTTAGGTTTAGGGTTCGAGTTAGGGTTAGGTTGGGTAAGGGTTAGGATTAGGGTTAGGTTTAGAATTAGGGTTTGGGTTAGGGTTAGTGTTAGGGTTCGGGTTAGGGTTAGGGTTCGGGTTAGGGTTAGAGTTAGGTTTAGATTTAGTGTTAGGTTTAGTGTTAGCGTTAGATTTTGGGTTAGGGTTTGGGTTCGGTTTTGGGGTCGGGTTCGGATTTGGGTTAGCTTTAGGGTTAGGGTTAGGGTTAGGTTAGCTTTAGGGTTAGGGTTAGGGTTAGTGGTAGGGTTTGGGTTAGGGTTAGGTTTCTGGTTCTGGTTCGGGTTAGGGTTAGGTTTAGGTTTCGCGTTAGGATTAGGGTTAGGGTTAGGGTTCCGGTTAGGTTTAGGGTTAAGGTTTGGGTTCGTGGTCGGGTTCCGGTTCGTGTTAGGGTTAGGGTAGGGTTACGGTTAGGGTTTAGAGTTAGGGTTCGGGTTAGTGTTAGGGTTAGGGTTCGGGTTCGGGTACAGGTACGGGTTAGGGTTAGGGTTAGAGTTAGGGATAGGGTTAGGGTTAGGTTTAGAGTTTGGGTTCGGGTTGGGGTTAGTGTTCAGATTCGGGGTAGGGTTAGGGTTTGTTTTCGGGTCAGGGTTAAGGTTAGTGTTTGGGTTAGAGTTAGAGTTAGGTTTAGGGTTAGGGTTATTGTTAGGGTTATGTTTATTGTTAGGTTTAGGTTTAGGTTTCGGTATCGGGTTCGGTATCGGGTTCGGGTTACGGTTAGGGTTAGGGTTAGGGTTATGGCTAGGGTTCGGATTTGGGTTAGGTATAAGGTTCGGGTTAGGGTTAGGTTAAGGTTAGGGTTCGGGTTCGGGTTAGGGTTAGGGTTCGGGTTAGGGTTAGGTGTTAGGGTTAGGGTTAGGGTTACAATTATGGTTAGGGTTAGGGTTCGGGGTCTGGTTTGGTTTCTGGTTAGGGTTACAGTTACGGTGAGTGTTAGGGTTACCATTAGGGTTACGGTTAGGGTTAGGGTTAGGGTTACGGTTAGGGTTAGGGTAAGGGTTAGGGTTCGGGTTTAGGTTAGGCTTAGGTTTCCGGTTAGGCTTAGGGTAGGTTTAGGGTTAGGGTTCGGGTTAGGCTTAGGGTTCAGGTTAGGCTTAGGGTTAGGTTTTGGTTAGGGATAGGGTGAGGTTTAGGGTTAGGGTTAGGTTTAGGGTTCGGATTCTGGTTTGGGTTCGGGTTAGGGTTAGAGTTAGGGTTTGTTAGGCTTAGGGTTAGTCTTCGGGTTCTGGTTTTGGTTCCGGGTAGGGTTAGGTTTAGGATTAGTTTAGGGTTAGGGTTAGGTTTCGGGTTACGGTTAGGGTTAGGGTTCAGGTTCGGGTTTCGATGTCGGTTTCGGGTTCGGGTTCGGGTTAGGGTTAGGGTTAGGGTTTCGAATAGGGTTAGGGTTAGGGTTAGGATTAGGGTTAGGGTTCGGGTTCTGGTTCAGGTTAGAGTTAGGGTTAACGTTAGGGTTCGTGTTAGGGTTAGGTTTTGGGTAAGGGTTCGTGTTCGGGTTCCTTAGGTTAGGGTTAGGGTTAGTGTTCGGGTTAGGTTTAAGTTTAGGGTTAGGGTTAGGGTTTGGGTTAGGGTTAGGGGTAGGGTTAGGGTTAGGGTTATTTTTATGGATATGGTATGGTTAGTTTTACGTTTAGGGGTTCGGGTTCGGGTTCGGGTAGGGTTAGGCTTAGGGTTCGTTTATGCTTAGTGTTAGTGTTAGGGTTAGGGTTTGTTTAGGGTTAGGGATAGGGTTAGGGGTAGGCTTAGGGTTAGGGTTGGGGTTAGGGTTCGGTTTCAGGTTCTGGTTCAGGTTAGGGTTAGTGTTATTGTTAGGGTTAGGGTTAGGCTTAGTGTTCGGGTTAGGCTTAGGTTTAGGGTTAGGGTTAGGGTTAGAGTTCGGGTTCGGGTTAGGCTTAGGGTTTGGTTTAGGCTTAGGGTTAGGGTTTGGGTTAGGGTTCGGGTTAGGTTAGGGTTAGGTTAGGGTTAGGGTTAGGGTTAGGGTTAGGATTAGGTTTAGGGTTTGGGTTAGGTTTAGGGTTAGGGGTTAGGGTTCTGGGTTAGGGTTAGGGTTAGTTTTATGGTTCGAGTTCAGGTTCGGGTTCGGGGTCTGGTTAGGGTTAGGGTTATTGTTAGGGTTAATGTTAGGGTTAGGGTTCGGGTTTGGGTTTGGCTTAGGTTTAGGGTTAGGTTTAGGGTTAGCGTTAGGGTTCGCATTAGGGTTAGGGTTAGGGTTAGGGATAGGGTTAGGGTTCTGTTTAGGGTTATGTTTAGGGTTAGGTTTAGGGTTAGGTTTAGGGTTCGGTTTTTGTTTCGGGTTAGAGTTAGGTTTTTGGGTTAGGGTTAGGGATGGGTTAGGGTTCAGGTTAGGGTTCGGGTTCAGGTTCATTTCGGTTTAGGGTTAGGGTTAGGGTTAGGTTTAGTGTTAGGTTTCGAGTTTGGGTTAGGTTTAGGTTTTGGTATCGGGTTCGGTTTACGGTTAGGGTTATTGTTAGGGTTATGGTTAGGGTTCAGATTAGGGTTTGGGATAGGATTCGGGATAGGGTTAGGGTTAGGTTTCAAGATCGGGTTAGGGTTAGGGTTAGGGTTCGGGTTCGGGTTAGGGTTAGTGTTAGGTTTAGGGTTATGGTTAGGTTTAGGGTTAGGTTCGGGTTCAGGTTTGGGTTCGTGTTAGGGTTTGGGTTAGGGTTAGAGTTAGGATTCAGGTTAGGATTAGTGTTAGGGTTCGGGTAATGGTTAGCTTTCGGTTTAGGGTTAGGGTAGGGTTAGTGTTTGGGTTAGGGTTAGGGTTCACATTAGGGTTGGGGTTAGTTTTAGGCTTAGGGTTAGGGTTATGGTTCTGGTTCGAGTTCGGTATAGGGTTAGGGATCCAGTTACCCTTAGGTTTAGGGTTTGGGTTAGTTTTGAGTTTAGGGTTCGGGTTCAGGTTCGGGCTCGGTTTAGGTTTAGGGTTAGAGTTATGGTTAGGGTTAGGTTTCGGGATAGATTTAGGGTTAGGGTTCGGGTTCGTGTTAGGGTTCGGTTTAGGGTTAGGGTTAGGGTTAGTGTTAGTGTTAGGGTTAGGGTTAGGGTTCGGGTTCGGTTTAGGGTTAGGGTTCGTGTTAGGGTTCGGGTTAGGATTAGGGTTATGGTTCGGTTAAGATTAGGTTTATGGTTAAGTTTAGGGTTCGTGTTAGGGTTAGGGTTACGGTTATGGTTAGGTTGAGGTTTAGGTTTAGGGTTAGGTTTAGGTTTCAGGTTTGGTTTCGGGTTCGGGTTAGGGTTAGGGTTAGGGTTTGGGTTAGGGTTAGGGTTAGTCTTCAGGTTCGGGTTCTGCTTCTGGATAGGGTTAGGTTTAGGATTAGGGTTAGGGTTCGGGTTAGGGTTAGTGTTAGGGTTCGGGTTAGGGTTAGGGTTCGGGTTAGGGTCAGGGTTAGGTTTAGATTTAGTGTTAGGGTTAGGGTTAGGGTTCGGGTTCGGTTTTGGGGTCGGGTTCGGATTAGGGTTAGGTTTAGGGTTAGGGTTAGGGTTAGGGTTAGGGTTCAGGTTAGGGTTATGGTTAGAGTTAGGGTTCGGGTTAGGGTTATGGTTATGGTTAGGGTTAAGGTTAGGGTTAGGATTAGTGTTAGGTTTAGGGTTCGTGTTAGGGTTAGGGTTAGGGTTAGGGTTCGGGTTAGGTTTAGGGTTAAGTTTTGGGTTCGGGGTCGGGTTTTGTTTCGTGTTAGGGTTAGGGTTAGGGTTAGGATTAGGTTGAGATTTAGGGTTAGGGTTAGGTTTAGGGTTCGGGTTTGGATTCGGGTTTGGGTTCGGGTTAGGGTTTGGGTTAGGGTTAGGGTTAGTCTTCAGGTTCGGGTTCTGCTTCCGGATATTTTAGGTTTAGGATTAGGGTTAGAGTTAGTGTTAGGGTTCGGGTTACGGTTAGGTTTCGGGTTAGGGTTAGGGTTATGTTTAGATTTAGTGTTAGGGTTAGGGTTAGGATTCGGGTTTGGTTTTGGGGTCGGTTTCGGATTAGGGTTAGGTTTAGGGGTAGGGTTATGGTTGGGGGTAGGGTTAGGATTAGGGTTAGGTTTCTGGTTCGGTTTCCTGTTAGGGTTAGGGTTAGGTTTCGGGTCAGGTTTATGGTTATGGTTAGAGTTAAGGTTAGGGTTAGGATTAGGGTTAGTTTAGGGTTCGTGTTAGGGTTAGGGTGAGGGTTAGGGGTAGGGTTAGGATTAGGGTTAGGTTTCTGGTTCGGGTTAGGGTTAGGGTTCGCATTAGGTTATTGCTAGTGTTAGGGTTCGGGTTAGGTTTAGGGTTTAGTTTTGGGTTCGGGGTCGGGTTTTGGTTCGTGTTAGGGTTAGGGTTAGGTTGAGATTTAGGGTTAGGGTTAGGTTATGGTTCGGGTATGGGTTCGGGTTCGGGTTCGGGTTTGGGTTAGGGTTAGGGTTAGGGTTAGTCTTCGGGTTCGGGTTCTGCTTCCGGATAAGGTTAGGTTTAGGATTATGGTTAGGGTTAGGTTTCGGGTTAGGTTTAGGGTTCGGGTTAGGGTTAGGGGTCGCATTACTGTTAGGGTTAGGTTTACGCTTAGGGTTAGGGTTAGGGTTCGGGTTCGGGTTCGGTTTAGGGTTAGGGTTAGGGTTATGTTAAGGGTTAGGTTTCGGGTTCGGGTTAAGGTTAGGGTTAGGTTAAGGGTTAGTTTTAGGGTTCTGGTTAGTGTTGGGGTTATGGTTAGGTTTCGGGTTAGGGTTAGGGTTCGCATTAGGTTTAGGGTTAGGTTTAGGCTTAGCGTTAGGGTTATGGTTCGGGTTCGTGTTCGGTATAGGGTTAGGGATCCGGTTACGGTGAGGTTTAGGGTTTCAGTTAGGGTTCAGTTTAGGGTTCAGGTTCAGGTTCGGGCTCGGTTTAGGGTTAGGGTTAGAGTTATGGTTAGGGTTAGGCTTCGGGTTCGGGTTAGGGTTCGTTTTAAGGTTACATTTAGGGTTAGTGTTAGGGTTAGGTTTAGGGTTAGGATTACGGTTATTGTTAGGGGTAGGGTTTGGATTAGGGTTAGTGTTAGGGTTAGGGTTAGGGTTAGAGTTAGAGTTCGGGTTAGTGTTAGGGTTAGTGTTCTGGTTCGGGTTCGGGTACGGGTTAGCGTAGGGTTCGGGTTAGGGATAGGGTTAGGGTTAGGGTTAGAGTTGGCGTTCGGGGTAGGTTTAGTGTTCGGATTCGGGTTAGGGTTAGGGTTAGTGTTAGGGTTAGGGTTAGGGTTCCGGTAAGGGTTCGGGTTAGGGTTCGGGTTAGGGTTAGGGTTAGGGTTAGGGTTAGGGTTCTGATTCGGGTTCTGGTTAGCGTTAGTGTTAGGGTTAGGGTTAGGGTTCCGGTAAGGGTTCGGGTTAGGGTTCCGGTTAGGGTTACGATTACGGTTAGGGTTAGGGTTAGGGTCAGTTTAGGGTTAGTTTTAGGGTTAGGATTAGGTTTAGGTTTAGGGTTAGGATTAGGGTTCGGATTAGGGTTAAAGTTAGGGTTAGGGTTAGGCTTCGGGTTCGGGTTAGGGTTAGGCTTCGGGTTCGGGTTAGGGTTCTGGTAAGGGTTCGGGTTAGGGTTCGGGGTAGGGTTAAGGTTACAGTTAGGGTTAGGGTTATGTTCGGTTTAGGGTTAGCATTAGTGTTAGGATTAGGTTTAGGATTAGGGTTAGGATTAGGTTTCGGATTAGGGTTAGGGTTAGTGTTAGGGTTAGGCTTCGGGTTCGGGTTAGGGTTAGAGTTAGGTTTCGGGGCTAGGGTTAGGGGTTAGGGTTAAGTTTAAGGTTAGAATTAGGGTTAGGATTAGGGTTCGGGGTCGGGTTTGGTTTCTGTTTAGGGTTACGGTTAGGGTGAGTGTTAGGGTTAGCATTAGGGCTACGGTTACAGTTACGGTTAGGGTTAGGGTTAGGGTTAGGGTTAGGGTTAGGATTCGGGTTCGGGTTAGGCTTAGGGTCCGGGTTAGGGTTAGGGTTAGTGTTAGGGTTAGGGTTCGAGTTAGGCTTAGGGTTCAGGTTAGGCTTAGGGTTAGGGTGAGTTTTAGGGTTAGGGTTAGGTTTAGGTTTCGGGTCTGGTTCGGGTTCGGTTTAGGGTTAGAGTTAGGGTTTTGTTAGGGTTAGGGTTAGGGTTAGGGTTCGCATTAGGTTTAGGTTTAGGGTTAGGGTTTGGCTTAGGGTTCTGGTTAGGGTTATGTTTAGGGTTAGGTTTAGGGTTAGGGTTAGGGTTCGGTTCTTGGTTCGGGTTAGGGTTAGGTTTTTGGGTTAGGGTTAGTGATGGGTTAGGGTTCAGGTTAGAGTTCGGGTTCAGGTTCGTTTCGGTTTAGGGTTAGGGTTACGGTTAGGTTTAGTGTTAGGTTTCTAGTTAGGGTTAGAGTTAGGTTTCCGTATCGTGTTCTGGTTACTGTTAGGGTTATGGTTAGGGTTCAGATTAGGTTAGGGACAGGGTTCGGGATAGGTTTAGGATTAGGTTTAGAGTTCGGGTTAGGGTTAGAGTTAGGGTTAGGGTTCGGGTTCGAGTTAGGGTTAGTGTTAGGGTTAGGGTTATGGTTAGGCTTAGTGTTAGGGTTTGGGTTCGGATTTGGGTTCGGGTTCGGGTTAGGGTTAGATTTAGGGTTCGGGTTAGGGTTAGTGTTAGGGTTCGGGTTAGAGTTAGCTTTCGGTTTAGGGTTAGGGTTGGGTTCAGGGTTCAGTGAGGGTTAGGGTTAGGGTTAGGGTTCATGCTCGGGGTAGGGTTAGGGTTAGGGTTCATGTTCAGGTTAGGTTTAGAGTTAGGGTTAGGGTTAGGGTTAGGATTAGGGTCAGGGTTAGGTGTAGGGTTTTAATTAGGGTTAGGGATAGGGTTAAGATTAGGTTTAGAGTTAGGGTTCGGGTAGTGTTAGGGTTAGATTTCGGGTTCGGTTACGGGTACTGGTTAGGGTTAGGGTTCGGGTTCGGGTTAGGGTTAGTGTTTGGTTTAGAGTTCGGGTTCGGGTTAGGGTTAGTGTTAGGTTTCGGGTTAGGGTTAGGGTTAAGTTTCGAGTTAGTGTTAAGGTTAGTGTTCGGGTTAGATTTAGGGTTAGGGTTAGGGTTAGCGTTAGTGTTAGGCTTAGGGTTAGGTTTCGGGTAAGGGTTAGGTGTAGGTTTAGGTTTAGGGTTAGGGTTTGTGTTTGTGTTAGGGTTCGGGTTCAGGTTGTGGTTAGTTTTAGGGTTGGGGTTCGTGTTCTGGTAAGGGTTAGATTTAGGGTTAGTGTTAGGTTTAGGGTTTGAGTTAGGGTTAGGGTTAGGGTCATGGTTAGGTTTAGGTTTCTGGTTAGTGTTTGGATTAGGGTTATGGTTATGGTTAGGGTTAGTGTTCTGATTCGGGTTCGGGTTCGGGTTAGTGTTAGGGTTAGGGTTAGGGTTAGTGTTCGGGTTAGGGTTAGGGTTAGGGATAGGATTAGGGTTAGGGTTAGGGTTAGTATTAGGGTTCGGATTAGGGTTAGGTTTAGGGTTAGAGGTTAGGGTTCGGGTTCGGTTTAGGGATAGGGTTAGAGTGAGAGTTAGGGTTCGGGGTCGGGTTCGGGTTAGGGTTACGGTTACGGTTATGGTTAGGGTTTGGTTAGGGTTTTGTGTTAGGGTAAGAGTTAGGGTTCGGGTTCGGGTTCGGGTTAGAGTTATGGTAGGGTAAGGGTTAGGATTCGGTTTCGTGTTAGGCTTAGGTTTAGGGTTACTGTTCGCGTTAAGGTTAGGGTTAGGATTTCGGTTAGAGTTACGGTGAGTGTTAGGGTTAGGTTTAGAGTTAGGTTTACGGTTAGTTTAGTGTTACATTTAGGTTAAGGGTTAGGTTTAGGGTTATAGTTAGGGTTAGGGTTCGGGTTCGGGTTAGGGTTAGGGATAGAATTAGTGTTAAGGTTAGGGTTTGGTTTAGGGTTAGGGTTAGGGTTCGGGTTCGGGTTAGGGTTCGGGTTAGGGTTAGGGTTAGGGTTAGTGTTTGGATTAGTGTTAGGGTTTGGGTTCGAGTTCGGGTTAGGGTGATGGTTAGGTTTTGTGTTAAGATTTGCGTTCGGGTTAGGTTTCGGCTTAGGGTTAGGTTTTGGTTAGGTTTAGGGTTAGGGTTAGTGTTAGGGTTAGGGTTAGGGTTAGGGTTCGTGTTAGGGTTTGCGTTAGGGTTAGCGTTAGGGTTCGGTTTTGAGTTAGGCTTCATGTTAGGGTTAGAGTTAGGGTTCGGTTTAGGGTTAGGGTTCGGGTTAGTGTTAGGGTTCAGGTTAAGGTGAGGGTTAGGTTTCGGTTTACAATTAGGTTTAGCTTTAGGCTTAGGGTTAGGGTTCGGGTTTGGGTTAAGGTTCGGTTTCGGGATAGGGTTAGGGTTAGTTTTACGTTTAGGTTTAGGGTTCGTGTTAGGTTTAGGGTTAGGGTTATGGTTAGGGTTCAGGTTCCTGTTAGGATTTGGGTTCGGGATAGGGTTAGGGTTAGGGTTAGGTTATGTGTTCGGGTTCGGGTTACGTTAGGGTTTTAGTTAGGGTTAGGGTTAGGTTTAGGGTAAGAGTTCGTGATAGGGTTACGGTTAGGGTTAGGTTTCGGGTTCAGGTAAGGGTTAGGGTTCGGGTTAATGTTCGGTTTAAGGTTAAGTTTAGGGTTAGGGTTAGGGTTCTTGTTAGGGTTAGGTTTAGGGTTAGGTGTCGGGTTCGTGTTAAGGTTAAAGTTAGGGTTCGGGTTCGGGTTAGGTTTAAGGTTAGGGATCGGTTTAGGATTCGGGTTAGGGTTAGGGTTTGTGTTAGGGTTAGGTTTAGCATTATGGTTAGTGTTAGGGTTATTGTTAGGGTTAGGGTTCGAGTTAGGGTTAGGGTTAGCGTTAGGGTTAGGGTTAGGGTTCAGGATCCGGTTATGATTAGGTTTAGGGTTAGGTTTAGTGTTAGGGTTGGGGTTGGAGTTAGTTTTAAGGTGAGGGTTCGTTTTAGGGTTAGGATTCTTTTTCGGGTTCGGGTTAGGGTTAGGGTTAGGTTTCGGTTAGGGTTAGGGTTAGGGTTAGGGTTCGTGTTAGGGTTTTGTTTAGGGTTAGGGTTAGGTTTAGGGTTAGGTTTCGGGTTAGGGTTTCGGTTTAGGATAGGGTTAAGTTTAGGCTTAGGGTTATGGTTCGGGTTCGGTTTAGGGTTCGGTTTCTGGATAGGGTTGGGGTTAGGGTTACGGTTAGGTTTAGGGTTCGGGTTAGGTTTAGATTTAGGAGTAGGGTTAGGGTTCAGGTTTGTGTTAGGGTTTTAGTTCGTGATAGGGTTAGGGTTAGAGTTACGGTTAGTGTACGGGTTCGGGTTATGGTTATGGTTATGGTTAGGGTTAGGGACAGGGTTAGGGTTCTGGTTAGGATACGGTTTGGGTTTGGGTTCGGGTAAGGGTTAGGGTTAGGTTTCGGGATATGATTAAGTTTAGGGTTAGGGTTCGAGTTCGGGTTTGGGTTAGTGTTAGGGTTAGAGTTAGGGTTCGGGTTGTGTTCGGATAAGGGTTAAGGTTAGGGGTAGGGTTAAGCTTAGTGTTAGGGTTAGTGTTAGGTTTCGGGTTATGGTTACGGTTATGTTTAGGGTTCGGGTAGGGTTCGGGTAAGTGTTAAGGTTAGGGTTAGGGTTAGGGTTTGGGATAGGGTTAGTGTTAGGGTTTGCTTAGGGTTAGGGTTCGGGTTAGGGTTAGGGTTAGGGTTCGGATTAGGATTAGGGTTAGGGTTAGCGTTAGGGTTAGGGTTAGGTTTAGTGTTAGGGTTCAGGTTTGGGTTCGAGTTAGGGTTAGGGTTAGGTTTAGGATTAGTGTTAGGGTTTGGGTGAGGGTTAGGTTTAGGTTTAGGATTATGGTTAGTTTTCGGGTTAGAATTAGAGTTAGGGATAGGGTTAGGTTTAGGGTTAGGGTTAGGAATAGGCTTAGGGTTAGGGTTAGGATTATGGTTTGGTTTCGGGTTAGAATTAGGTTTAGGGATAGGGTTAGGATTAGGGTTAGGGTTTGGGTGAGGATTACGGTTAGGGTTCGGGTTAGGGTTAGGTCTCGGTTTAGGGTTAGGGTTAGGGTTAGTGTTAGAGTTAGGGTTAAGGTTAAGGTTGGAGTTAGTTTTAGGGTGAGGGTTTGGTTCAGGGTTAGGATTCGGGTTAGGGTTAGGGTTAGGGTTAGGTTTGGGTTAGGGTTCGTGTTAGGGTTAGGTTTAGGGTTTGGGTTCATGTTAGGGTTTGGGTTATGGTTAGGGTTAGTGTTGGGGTAAGGGTTAGGGTTCGTGTTAGGTTTACGGTTAGGTTTCAGTTTAGGGTTAGGGTTCGGGTTACTGTTAGGGTTCATGTTAGTGTGAGGGTTAGGGTTAGGGTTGGGGTTAGGGTTAGGGTTCGGGTTAGGGTTAGGGTTATGTTTTGGGTTAGGGTACGGTTTAGGATAGGGTTAGGTTTAGGCTTAGGTTTAGTGTTTGGGTTCTGTTTAGGGTTCAGTTTCGGGATAGGGTTGGGGTTAGGGTTACGGTTAAGTTTAGGTTTCGGGTTAGGTTTAGAGTTAGGATTTGGGTTAGGGTTCAGGCTCGTGTTAGGGTTTCATTTCGGTATAGGATTAGGGTTATGGTTAGGGTTAGGGTACGAGTTCGGGTTATGGTTATGGTTATGGTTAGGGTTAGGGACAGGGTTAGGGTTCTGGTTAGGTTAGGGTTTGGGTTGGGGTTAGGGTTAGGGTTAGGGTTACGGTTCGGTATAGGGTTAAGGTTAGGGTTAGGGTTTGAGTTCGGGTTAGGGTCAGTGGTATGGTGAGAGTTAGGGTTCGGGTCGTGTTCGGATAAGGGTTAGGCTTAGGGTTAGGGTTAGAGTTAGGGTTAAGGTTAGGGTTAGGATTAGGGTTAGGGTTCGGTTTCGGGTTATTGTTAGTGTTAGGGTTAGAGTTTGGGATAGGTGACGGGTAAGGGTTCGGGTTAGGTTTAGGGTTAGTTTTAGAGTTAGTTTTAGGGTTCGGTATAGGTTTAGGGTTCAGGTGTGGGTTCGGGTTCGGTTAGGGTTAGGGTTAGGGTTCGGGTTAGGGTCGGGTTAGAGTTAGGGTTAGAGTTAGGTTTCGGGTTCGGGTTCGGTTTAGGGTTAAGGATCGGGTTACGGTTATGGTTAAGGGTAAGGTTAGGGTTCTTTTTAGTGTTCTGATTCAGGTTCGGGTTCGGTTTAGGGTTATGGTTAGGGTTATAGTTAGGTTTAGGGTTCGGGTTAGGGTTAGGGTTAGGGTTCGGTTTCGTGTTAGGGTTCGGTTTAGGTTTAGGGTTAGGATTAGGGTTAGGGTTCGGGTTAGGGTTAGGGATAGGGTTAGTGTTAGAGTTAGAGTTAGGGTTCGGGTTAGGGTTAGGGTTCGGGTTCGGGTTAGGGTTTCGGTTCGGGTTAGGGTTAGGGTTAGGGTTAGTGTTAGGTTTAGGATTCGTGTTAGGGTTTGGGTTAGGGTTAGCTTTAGGGTTGGGGTTTGGGTTAGGGTTCGGGTTAGGGTTAGGGTTAAGGTTCTGTTTAGGTTTAGGGATCGGGTTAGTGTTAGGGTTTGGGTTAAGGTGAGGGTTAGGATTAGGGTTAGGGTTAGGGTTCGGGTTAGGGTTCGGGTTTGGTTTAGGTTTAGTGTTATGGTTCGAGTTAGGTTTCGTTTTAGGATTAGGTTTAGGTTTAGGCTTAGGGTTAGGGTTCGGGTTCGGGTTATGGTTCGGTTTCAGGATAGGGTTAGGTTTAGGGTTAGTGTTAGGTTTAGGGTTCGTGTTAGATTTAGGGTTACGGTTAGTGTAGGGTTCAGGTTCGTGTTAGGGTTTGGGTTCGGGATAGGGTTAGGGTTAAGGTTAGGGTACGGGTCGGGGTTCGGGTTAGGTTAGGGTTTAGGTTAGGGTTAGGGTTAGGGTTAGGATTCGGGTCAGGTTCGGGTAAGGATTAGGGTTAGGTTTAGGGTTCTGGTTAGGGTTAAGTTTAGGGTTAGGGTTAGGGATCTTGTTAGGGTTAGTGTTAGGGTTAGGGGTCGGGTTCGTGTTAGGGTTAAGTTTAGGGTTCGGGTTCTGGTTAGGTTTAGGTTTAGGGTTCGGTTTAGTGTTCGGGTTAGGTTTAGGGTTCGTGTTAGGGTTAGGGTTAGCATTATGGTTAGGGTTAGGGTTAGGGTTCGGGATCGGGTTAGGGTTATGTTTATTGTTTCGCTTAGGGTTAGGGTTAGGTTTTGGGTTCGGGTTCGGGTTAGGTTTAGGGTCGGGTTAGGGTTTGGTTTAGGGTTCATGTTAGGTTTCGGGTTCAGGTTTGGGTTCGGTTTAGTGTTAGGATTAGGGTTAATATTAGGGTTAGGGTTCGGGTTCGGTTTAGGGTTAGGGTTAGGGTTAGGTTTTGGGTTCGGATTAAGGTTAGGGTTAGTGTTAGGTTTAGGGTTAGGGTTAGGTTTTGGGTTAGAGTTAGGTTTAGGTTTAGGGTTAGGGTTCGGGTTCGGGTTAGGGTTAGAGTTAGGGTTAGGGTTTGGGTTAGGGTTAGGTTTAGGGTTCATGTTAGTGTTCGTGTTCAGGTTCGGGTTCGGTTTAGGGTTAGGATTAGGGTTAGGGTTAGGCATAGGGTAGGTTTAGGGTTAGGTTTCGGTTTCAGTTTCGGTTTAGGGTTAGGGTTAGGGTTAGGATTAGGGTTACGTTAGGGTAAAGGTTCAGGTTATGGTTAGGGTCAGGGTTAGTTTTCCGGTTCGGGTTAGGTTTAGGGTTAGGGTTATGGTTCCTATTAGGGTTCGGGTTCAGGTTTGGGTTTGGTTTAGTGTTAGGGTAAGGGTTAGGTTTAGTGTTTGCGTTAGGGTTATGGTTAGGGTTAGGGTTAGGGTTACGGTTAGGGTTAGGGATAAGGTTCGGGTTAGGTTTAGGTTTATGGTTAGGTTTAGGGTTCAGGTTAGGGTTCGGGTTCAGGTTCGGGTTCGCTTTAGTGTTAGGATTAGTTTTAGGGTTAGGTTTAGGGTTCAGGTTAGGGTTCAGTGTATGGTTCGGTTTAGGTTAGGATTAGGGTTCGACTTAGGGTTTGGGTTAGGTTTAGTGTTTGGTTTCGTGATAGGGTTCGGGTTAGGGTTAGATTTAGGGTTCAGGTTAGGGTTCGGGTTAAGGTTCGGTTTCGGTTTAGGGTTAGGATTAGGGTTAGGGTAAGTGTTAAGGTTAGGGTTAGTGTTTGGGTTAGGGTTATGGTTAGTTTTAGGGTTAGGTTTCAGGGTCGGTTTAGGGTTAGGGTTAGGGTTAAAGTTAGGGTTAGAGTCAGGATTAGGTTTCGGGTTCGCGTTAGGTTTAGGGTTAGGGTTAGGGTTCAGGTTAGTGTTCGGGTTCAGGTTCAGTTTCGGTTCAGTGTTAGGGTTAGGTTTAGGGTTAGTGTTTCGGTTAAGGTTATGGTTTGGGTTTGAGTTCGGGTTAGGGTTAGGGTTCGGGTTAGGGTTAGGGTTAGGGTAAGTGTTCGGGTTCGTGTTAGGATTAGGGTTAGGGTTCGGGTTCGGGTTCGGGTTTGGGTTCGGGTTAGGGTTAGGGTTAGTGTTCGGGTTAGGGTTAGGGTTTGGGTAGTGTTTGGGTTCGGGTTTGGGTTAGGGTTACGGTTAAGGTTATGGTTAGGTTTCGGGTTAGGGTCAGGGTTTTGGTTCGGGTTAAGTTTAGGATTAGGGTTGGGGTTAGGGTTAGGTTTAGGGTTTGGGTTCATGTTAGGGTTAGGGTTAGGATTCGGGTTAGGGATAAAGTTAGGGTTAGGTTTAGTCTTACGGTTAGGGTTAGGGTTAGGTTTAGGTTTAGGATTCGGTTTAGGGTTAGGGTTAGTGTTCGGGTTCGGGTTAGGGTTCGGATTAGTTTTAGGGTTAGGGTTTGTGTTTGGGTTAGGGTTAAGGTTAGGGTTAGGGTTCAGGTTAGGGTTCGGTTTCAGTTTCGGCTTCGGTTTACGGTTAGGGTTCGGGTTAGGTTTCGGGTTACGGTTAGGGTTAGGTTTAGGGTTCCGATTAGAGTTAGGGTTAGGGTTACGGTTAGGGTTCTGGTTCGAGTTAGGGTTAGGGTTAGGGTTAGGGTTAGGTTTAGGGTTAGGGTTCAGTTTGGTTAGCGTTATGGTTAGGGTTCAGTTTAGGGTAAGGCTTTTGGGTTAGGGTTAGGGTTAGGGTTCGGTTTCAGGAAAGGGTTAGGGTTAAGGTTTGAATTGGGATTAGGGTTAGGGTTAGGGTTAGGGTTAGGTTTAGCGTTAGGTTTTAGGGTTAGGGTTCGGTTTAGGGTTAAGTCAGGGTTAGGTTTAGGGTATGGGTTAGGTTTAGGATTAAGGTTAGGGTTCAGGTTAGCGTTCAGGTTCAGGTTCGGGTTCGGTTTAGTGTTAGTGTTAGGGTTAGGGTTAGGGTTAGTGTTTTGGTTAGGGTAATTGTTAGGGTTAGGTTTAGTGTTAGGGTTCGGGATAGGGTTAAGGTTCGGGTTAGGGTTAGGGTTAGGTTTAAATTTAGTGTTAGGGTTCGGGTTCGGGTTAGGGTTAGATTTTGGGTTAGGGTTCGGGTTAGGGTTCGGATTAGGGTTAGGGTTATGTTTAGCGTTAGGGTTCGGGTTCGGGTAAGGGTTAGGGTTAGGGTTTGGGTCAGGGTTAGTGTTAGGGTTCGGTTTAGTGTTAGGGTTCGGGTTCGGGTTAGGGTTAGTGTTAGGGTTAGTGTTAGGGTTTGGGGTAGAGTTACGGTTAGGGTTAGGGTTCGGGTTAGGGTTAGGGTTAGGGTTAGAGTAAGAGTTAGGGTGAGGGTTTGGGTTAGGGTTTGGGTTAGGCTTAGGCTTAGGGTTAGGTTTCGCCTTTGGGTTAGGGTTAGGGTTAGGGTTCGGGTTCAGGATCGCGTTAGGGTTGGGTTCGGGTTCAAGTTAGGGTTAGGGTTACGGTTAGGGTTACGGTTAGTGTTCTGGTTAGGTTTCGGTTACTGTTTCGGGATAAGTTTAGGATTACGGTTAGGGTGAGGGTTAGGATTAGGTTTCGGGTTAGTGTTAGGGTTAGGGTTAGGGTTAGGATTCGCGTTAGGGTTGGGTTAGGTTTCGGGTTCGGGTTCGGGTTCGTGTTAGGGTTAGGCTTAGTGTTTGGGTTAGTGTTCGGGTTCGGTTTATGGTTAGGGTTGGATTCGGGTTCTGGTTAGGGTTAGGGTTACGGTTAGGGTTACGGTTATGTTTCTGGTTAGTGCTAGGGTCCTGGTTCGGGTTAAGGTTAGGATTAGGGTTAGGGTTAGGGTTCGCATTCTTGTTCGGTTTAGGGTTAGGTTTAGGGTTCGGTTTCAGGTTAGGGTTAGGGTTAGTGTTAGGTTTAGTGTTAGGGTTAGGTTTTGGTTTCGGATTATGATTAGGGTTAGGGTTAGTGTTAGGGTTAGGGTTAGGGTTCCGGTTAGGGTTAGGGTTAGGGTTGGGTTCGGGTTCGGATTCAGGTTAGGGTTAGTGTTCGGGTTCGGGATTGGGTTAGGGTTATGGTTAGAGTTAAGGTTAGGTTTAGGGTTTGGGTTAGGTTTAGGATTCGGTTTGGGTAGGGTTAGGTTTAGGGTTCAGGTTAGGGTTCTCATTCAGGTTCGGGTTCCGTTTAGGGTTAGCATTAGGGTTAGGGTTAGGGTTTGGTTTAGGGTTAGGGTTAGTGTTAGGGTTAGTGTTAGGGTTAGGGTTAGATTTAGGGTTTGGGTGAGGTTTAGGGTTTGGGTTAGGTTTAGGGTTCGGTTTCGGGTTAGGGTTCGGGTTAGGGTTAGGGTTAGTGTTCAGGTTAGGGTTCTGGTTCAGGTTCGGTTTCCATTTAGGGTTAGGATTAGGATTAGGGTTTGGGTTTGGGTTAGGGTTAGGGTTAGTGTTAGGGTTATGTTTCAGGTTCGGTTTAGGGTTAGGGTTAGGGTTAGGGTTTGGTTAGGGTTAGGGTTCAGGTTATGGTTAGGGTCAGTGTTAGGTTTCGGGTTAGGGTTCAGGTAAGGGTTCGGGTTCAGGTTCGGGTTTGGTTTAGTGATAGGGTTAGGTTTAGGGTTAGGTTTAAGATTTGGTTTAGGGTTATGGTTAGGGTAGGGTTCGGGTTAGGGTTCGGTTTAGGGTTAGGGTTAGCGTTAGGGTTAGGGTTTGTTTTCGGGTTAGGGTTAGGATTAGGGTTCTGGTTCGGGTTTGGGGTTGGGTCAGGATTCGGGTTCGGGTTAGGCTTAGTATTAGGGTTAGGGTTCAGGTTAGGGTTCGGTTCAGTTTAGTTTTCGGTTTAGGGTTAGGTTTCGGGTTAGGGTTATTGTTGGGGTTAGGGTTCCAATTAGAGTTAGGGTTAGGTTTAGGGTTAAGGTTAGGGTTCGGGTTAGGGTTAGGGTTAGGGTTTGGTTTCGGGTTAGGGTTAGGTTTAGGGTTAGGTTTAGAATTTGGGTTAGGGTTTGGGTTCGGGTTAGGGTTAGGTTTAGGGTTTGGTTTAGCGTTAGTGTTAGGGTTCTGGTTAGAGTTACGGTTAGTTTTCGGGTTCGGGTTAGGGTTAGGGTTAGTGTAGGGTTTGGGTTAGGTTTAGGGTTTGGTTTTTGGTTAGGGTTAGATTTAGGGTTAGGTTAAGGTTTCAGGTTAGGGTTCGGGTTCAGGTTCGGGTTCGGTTTAGGGTTAGGATTAGGGTTAGTGTTATGGTTAGGGTTTGGGTTACGTTTAGGGTGAGGTTTCAGGTTCGGTTTAGGGTTAGGGTTAGGGTAATTGTTAGGGTTAGTTTAGGGTTAGGTTTCAGCTTACGGTTAGGGTTAGGGTTAGGTTTCGGTTTAGGTTTAGCGTTGGTCAGGTTTAGGGTTCAGGTTAGGGTTCGGGTTCAGGTTCGGGTTTGGGTTAGGGTTAGTTTTAGGGTTCGGATTAGGCTTAGGGTTAGGGTTAGCGTTAGGGTAATGGTTCGGTTTAGGTTTAGGTTTAGGGTTAGGTTTAGGATTTGGGTTAGGTTTTGGTTTCGGGATAGGGTTAGGCTTAGTGTTTGGGTTGGGGTTATTGTTAGGGTTCGGGTTAGAGTTACGGTTAGGGTTAGGGTTCGGGTTAGGGTTAGTGTTAGGGTAAGGGTTAGGGTGAGGTTTAGGTTTAGGGTTTGGGTTAGGCCTAGGCTTCGGTGTAGGTTACGGGTTTAGGTTAGGGTTAGGGTTAGGGTTCGGTTTCGGGTTCGGGTTTGCGTTAGGATTAGGGTTAGGGTTAGTGTTCGGGTTTGGGATCGAGTTAGGGTTGGATTTGGGTTCGGGTTCGGGTTAGGGTTACGGTTAGGGTTACCGTTAGGATTCGGGTTAGGGTTAGGGTTAGATTTAGGGTTAGTGTTCGGGTTTGGGTTAGGGTTAGGGTCGGGTTCGGGACTTGTTCGGGTTAGGGTTAGGGTTACGGTTCGGGTTACGGTTAGGGTTCGGATTAGGGTTAGCGCACTGGTTCGGGTTAAGATTAGGATTAGGGTTAGGATTAGGTTTCAGGTTAGGGTTAGGTATAGGGTTAGGGTTCGGGTTCAGGTTAGGATTAGTGTTAGGGTTCTGGTTCGGGTTCTGGTTCGTGTTCGGGTTAGAGTTAGGGTTAGGGTTAGGGTTAGTGTTCGGTTTCTGGTTAGGGTTAGGGTTGGGTTCGGGTTCGGGTTAGGGTTCGGGTTAGGGTTAGCGTTAGGGTTCCGTTTAGGGTTAGGATTCAGGTTAGGGTTAGGGTTAGGTTTAGGGTTAGGGTTAGTGTTCGGGTTAAAGTTAGGGTTCGAGTCCGGGATCATGTTAGGTTTACGGTTAGGACTAGGGATCGGGTTATGGTTAGGCTTCGGGTTCAGGTTTGTTTTTGGGTTAGGTTTAGGGTTAAGGTTAGGGTTAGGGTTTGCATTCGTGTTCGGGTTATGGTTAGTGTTAGGGTTAGGCTTACGGTTAGGGTTAGGGTTAGGGTTAGGTTTAGGTTTCGGTTTAGTGTTAGGGTTAGTGTTCGGGTTAAGGTTAGGGTTCGAGTTAGGGATAGGGTTAGGGTTAGGGTTACGGTTAGGCTTAGGTTAGGGTTAGGGTTAGGGTTATGATTTCAGTTCGGTTAGTGTTAGGTTTAGGGTTAGGGTTGGGTTCGGGTTCCGGTTAGGGTTAGGGTTACGGTTAGGGTTATGGTTAGGGTTCGTGTTAGGGTTAGGGTAATGGTTCGCGTTAAGGTTAGTATTAGGGTTAGGGTGAGGGTTAGGGTTAGGGTTCGGGTTAGGGTTAGGTTTATGGTTAGGGTTGGGTTTGGGTTTGGGTAAGAGTTAGGGTTACCGTTAGGGTTTCGGTTAGGTTTTGGGTTAGGGTCATGGTTCTGGTTCGGGTTAAGTTTAGGATTAGTGTTAGGATTAGGGTTAGGGTTAGGGTTCGGGTTCGGATTCCGGTTAGGTTTAGAATTCGGGTTAGGGTTAGGGTTAGGGTAAGGGTTAGGGTTAGTGTTCGGGTTAAATTTAGGGTTCGAGTTCAGGATCGGGTTAGGATTAGGGTTAGGGTTAGGGTTAGGGTTCGGGTTATGGTTAGGGTTCGGGTTATGGTTAGGGTTCGGGTTCAGGTTCGGGTTCGTGTTAGGGTTAGGGTTAGGGTTAGGGTTAGGTTTAAAATTCAGTTTAGGTTTAGGGTTAGATTTCGGGTTCGGTTTAGGGTTCGGGTTAGGGTTAGGGTTTGTTTTCACGTTAGGTTTAAGTTTAGTGTTCTGGTTCGGGTTAGGGTTCGGGTTAGGGTTAGGGTTAGGGTTAGGATTCTGATTAGAGTTAGGGTTAGTGTTAGTGTTATGGTTTGGGTTCGGTTAGGGTTAGGGTTAGGGTTAGGTTTCGGGTTAGGCTAAGGGTTAGTCTTAGGGTTAGGGTTAGGATACGGGTTATGGTTCAGGTTAGGGTTTGGGTTCAGGTTCAGGTTAGGGTTAGGGTTATGCTTAGTGTGAGGTTTCGGGGAAGGGAAAGGGTTAGGGTTAGTGTTAGGGTTACGGTTAGAGTTAGGTTTATGGTTAGGTGTAAGGTTAGTGTTAGGTTTAGAATTATGGTTATGGTTAGGGTTAGGGTTAGGTTTATGGTTACGGTTCGGGTTAGGGTTAGCTTTAGGGTTAGGGTTAGGGTTCGGGTTAGGATTAGTGTTTGCGTTAGGGTTATGGTTGCGGTTCGGGTTAGGGTTAGTGGTAGGTTTAGGGTTTGGGTTAGGGTTAGCGTTCAGGTTCGCGTTCGGGTTCAAATTTGGGTTATGTTGCTTGTTAGGTTTATGGTTAGGTTTAGGGTTAGGGTTCGGGTTAAGGTTAGGTTTGGGGTTCCGGTTCGAGTTAGTGTTAATCTTAGTGTTAGGGTTCGGGTTATATTTAGCGTTTAGGTTAGTGTTCGGGTTCAGGTTCGAGTTAGGGTTAGGGCTAGGGTTAGGGTTAGGTTTCGGGTTTGTGGTAGGCTTAGGCTTAGAGTTAGGGTTAGGCTTAGGGTTACGGTTATGGGTAGGGTTACGGTTAGGGTTCGTTTTAGGGTTAGGGTTAGAGTTCGTGTTAGGTTTAGGGTTAGGGTTAGGGTTAGGGTTAGGTTTAGAGTTTGGGTTAGGGTTAGGGTTCGGATTCCGGTTCCGAATAGGGTTAGGGTTCGGGTTCGGGTTAGATTTAGGGTTAGGGTTAGGGTGTAGGTTAGGGTTCGGGTTCAGGTTCGGGTTCGGTTGAGAGTTAGGGTTAGGGTTAGTGTTCGGGTTCGGGATAGGTTTAGGATTGGGTTCGGGATCGTGTTAGGGTTAGGGTTATGGTTAGGGTTCTTGTTAGGGTTAGGGTTAGGTTTAGCGTTAGGTTTTGGGTTAGGGTTAGCTTTCAGGTTCGGGTTCGGGTTAGGGTTTGGGTTAGGGGAAGTGTTAGGGTAACAGTTAGGGTTCGGTTTCGGGTTATGGTTATGGTTCGGGTTATGGTTATGGTTAGGGTTAGGGTTCGGGTCGGGTTCTGGTAAGGGTTAGGGGTAGGGTTAGGGTTCGGTTATGGGAAATGGTTTTGGTTAGGGTTCTAATTAGGATTAGGGTTAGGGTTAGGGTTAAGGTTAGGATTCGGTTTAGGGTTAAGGTTTTGGGTTAGGGTTAGGGTTCAGGTTAGGGTTAGTGATAGGGTTAGGTTTAGGGTTTTGGTTACTTTTAGGGTTCGGTTTTGGGTTAGGGTTCGGGTTAGGGTTCGGATTCGGGTTAGGGTTAGGGTTAGGGTTCAAGTTCGGGTTAGGGTTAGGGTTAGGGTTCACATTCGGGTTAGAGGTAGGGTTAGGGTTAGGATTAGGGTTATGGTTAGGTTTCGGTGAGGGTTAGGGTTAGGGTTAGGGTTCAAGTTCGGGTTCGGGTTAGGGTTAGGGTTAGGGTTCGCATTCGGGTTAGGTTTAGGGTTAGGGTTAGGATTAGGGTTAAGGTTCGGGGTAGGGTTTGGATTAGGGTTAGGGTTAGGGTTAGGGTTAGAGTTCGGGTTCGGGTTATGGTTATGCTTAGGGTTAGGGTTCGGGTTAGGGTTAGGTTTAGGATTAGGGTTTGGGTTTGGTTTAGGGTTACGGTTCGGGTTTGGGTTAGGGTTAGGGTTAGGGTAGTGGTTAGGGTTAGGGTTAGGGTTAGGTTTATTTTTAGGGTTAGGGTTTGGGTTAGGGTTAGGGTTAGTTTTAGATTTAGGGATAGGATTAGGGTTTGGGTTAGGGTTAGGGTTAGGGTTCAAGTTCGGGTTAGGGTTAGGGTTAGGGTTCACATTCGGGTTAGGGTTAGGGTAAGGGTTAGGATTAGGGTTATGGTTAGGTTTCAGTGAGGGTTAGGGTTAGGGTTAGGGTTCAAGTTCGGGTTAGGGTTAGGGTTATGGTTCGCATTCGGGTTACGGTTAGGATTAGGGTTAGGATTAGGGTTAAGGTTCGGGTTAGGGTTTGGATTAGGGTTAGGGTTAGGGTTAGGGTTCGGGTTAGGGTTAGGGTTAGGGTTAGAGTTTAGGTTCAGGTTATGGTTAGTGTTCGGGTTTGGGTTAGGGTTAGGGTTCAGTTTAGGGTTAGTGTTAGCCTTAGGGTTAGGGTTCGGATAAGGGTTAGGTATAGGGTTAGGGATAGGGTTTAGTTTGTGTTTGTGTTAGGGTTCGGGTTCGGGTTGAGGTTCTGGGTAGGGTTAAGGTTAGGGTTCGCGTTCGGGTCAGGGTAAGTTTAGGTTTAGGGTTAGGTTTAGGTTTCGAGTTTTGGTTAGGGTTAGGGTTAGGTTTAGACTTTGGGTTAGGGTTTCGGTTAGGGTTAGGTTTAGGGTTACGGTTCTGATTTGGGTTCGGGTTAGGGTTAGTGTTAGGGTTTGGTTTAGGGTTCTGGTAAGGGTTCGGGTTAGGGTTCGGGTTAGGGTTATGGTTATGGTTACGGTTAGGGTTAGGTTTAGGGTTTGGGTTAGGGTTAGCGTTAGGGTTAGGATTAAGGTTAGGGTTAGGGTTAGCATTAGGGTTCAGATTAGGGTTAGGTTTAGGGTTAGGGTTAGGGTTCGGGTTCGGCTTAGGGTTTTGGTTAGGGTTCAGGTTTAGGGTTAGGTTTTAGGGTTAAGTTTAAGGTTAGAATTATGCTTAGGGTTAGGGTTTGTGTCGGGTTTGGTTTCTGGTTAGGGTTACGGTTAGGGTGAGTGTTAGGGTTAGAATTAGGGTTACGGTTACGGTTACAGTTAGGGTTAGGTTTAGGGTTAGGGTAAGGGTTAGGATTCGGGTTTGGGTTAGGCTTAGGGTTCGGGTTAGGCTTAGGGTTAGAGTAGGGTTATGGTTTCGGTTAGGCTTAGGGTTCGGGATAGGTTTTGGGTTAGGGTTACGGTTAGGGTTAGGGTGAGGTTTAGGGTCAGGGTTAGGTTTAGGGTTCGGGTTCTGGTTCGGGTTCGGTTTAGGGTTAGGGTTAGGGTTTTGTTAGGGTTAGGGTTAGGGTTAGGGTTCGTATTAGGGTTAGGGTTAGGGTTAGGGTTCTGGTTAGGGTTATGTTTAGGGTTAGGTTTCGGGTTAGGGTTAGGGTTCGGTTTTTGGTTCAGGTTAGGGTTAGGTTTTTGGGTTAGGGTTACGGATGGGTTAGGTTCCAGGTTAGAGTTCGGGTTCAGGTTCGTTTCGGGTTAGGGTTAGGGTTACGGTTGGGTTTAGTGTTAGGTTTCGAGTTAGGGTTAGGGTTAGGTTTCGGTATCGGGTATGGGTTACGGTTAGGGTTATGGTTAGGGTTATGGTTAGGGTTCAGATTAGGGTTAGGTATAGGGTTCGGGATAGGGTTAGAGTTAGGTTTCGAGTTCGGGTTATGGTTAGGATTCTTGTTCGGGTCGGGTTAGGGTTAGTGTTAGGGTTAGGGTTATGGTTAGGTTTAGGGTTCGGGTTCGGGTTCGGGTTCGGGTTAGGGTTAGGGTTAGGGCTAGAGTCAGGGTTCGGGTTAGGGTTAGTGTTAGGGTTCGGGTTAGGGTTAGCTTTCGGTTTAGTGTTAGGGTTTGGGTTAGGGTTCAGTGAGGGTTAAGGTTATAGTTATGTTTCATGTTCAGGTTAGGGTTAGGGTTAGGGTTCGTGTTCGGGTTAGCTTTAGGGTTAGGGTTAGGGTTAGGATTAGGGTCAGGGTTAGGGGTAGGGTTTTAATTAGGGTTAGGTTTAGGGTTAGGTTTAGGTTTAGAGTTAGGGTTCGGGTTAGTTTTAGGGTTAGGGTTCGGGTTCGGTTACGGGTACTGGTTAGGGTTAGTGTTAGGGTTACGGTTAGGGTTAGTGTTAGGGTTACAGTTCGTTTTCGGGTTTGGGTTAGTGTTATGTTTAGGGTTAGGGTTAGGGTTAAGTTTCGGATTAGGTTTAAGGGTAGTGTTAGTGTTAGAGTTAGGGTTAGGGTTAGGGTTAGGGTTAGTTTTCGGGTAAGGCTTAGGTGTAGTTTTAGGTTTAGGGTTAGGTTTTGTGTTTGTGTTAGGGTTCGGGTTCAGTTTCAGGTTCTGGTTAGGTTTAGGGTTAGGGTTCGTGTTCGGGTCAGGGTTAGGATTAGGGTTAGGGTTAGGTTTAGGTTTCGAGTTAGGGTTAGGGTTAGGGTTAGGTTTAGGTTTAGGTTTCGAGTTAGGGTTAGGGTTAGGGTTAGGTTTAGGTTTCGGGTTACGGTTTGGATTAGGGTTATGGTTAGGTTTAGGGTTAGGGTTCTGATTCGGGTTCGGGTTCGGGTTAGTGTTAGGGTTAGGGTTCTGGTAAGGGTTCGGGTTAGGGTTCGGGTTAGGGTTAGTGTTAGGGTTAGGGTTAGGGTTACGGTTCGGTTTAGGGTTAGGTTTAGGGATAGGATTAGGATTAGGGTTAGGGTTATTATTAGGGTTCGAATTAGGGTTAGATTTAGGGTTAGAGGTTAGGGTTCGGGTTCCGTTTACGGATAGGGTTAGAGTTAGAGTTAGGGCTCGGGCTCGGGTTCGGGTTAGGATTACGGTTACGGTTACGGTTAGGGTTAGGGTTAGGGTTAGTGTTAGGGTAAGGGTTAGGGTTCGGGTTCGGTTTCGGGTTAGAGATAGGGTTAGAGTAAGGGTTATGGTACGGTTTCGGGTTAGGCTTAGGGTTAGGGTTACTCTTCGGGTTAGGGTTAGTGTTAGGATTCCGGTTAGGGTTAGGGCGAGTGTTAGGTTTAGGGTTAGAGTTAGGTTTATGGTTAGTTTAGGGTTAGTTTAGGTTAAGGTTTAGGTTTAGGATTAGGGTTAGAGATATGATTCGGGTTCGGGTTAGGGTTAGTGTTAGAATTAGGGTTAAGGTTAGTGTTTGGTTTAGAGTTAGGGTTAGGGTTAGGGTTAGGGTTAGGGTTAGGTTTAGTGTTTGGGTTAGTGTTAGGGTTCGGGTTCGAGTTCGGGTTAGGGTGATGGTTAGGTTTAGGGTTAAGATTCGGGTTCGTGTTCGGTTTTGGGTTAGGGTTAGGGTTTGGTTATGTTTAGGGTTAGGGTTAGTGTTAGGGTTAGGGTTAGGGTTAGGGTTAGGTTTCGTGTTAGGGTTTGGGTTAGGGTTACCGTTAGGGTTGTGGTTTGGTTTAGGGTTCGTGTTAGGGTTAGAGTTTGGGTTCGGTTTAGGTTTAGGTATCGGGTTAGTGTTAGGGTTTGGGTGTGGGTTAGGGTTAGGTTTGGGTTTTGGTTAGGATTAGGTTTAGCTTTAGGCTTAGTGTTAGGGTTCGGGTTTGGGTTAAGGATCCGTTTCGGCATAGGGTTAGGGTTATGGTTAGGTTTAGGGTTCAGGTTAGGTTTAGGTTTAGGGTTAGGGTTAGGGTTCAGGTTCGTGTTAGGATTTGGGTTCGGGATAGGGTTAGGTTTATGGTTAGGGTACGTGTTCGGGTTCATGTTAGGTTAGAGTTAGGGTTAGGTTTAGGGTAAGAGTTCGGATTATGGTTAAGGATAGGGTTAGGGTTTGGATTCGGGTAAGGGTTAGGTTTCGGGTTACAGTTTGGGTTAGGGTTAAGTTTACGGTTAGGGTTCTTGTTAGGGTTAGGGTTAGGGTTATGGGTAGGGTTCGTGTTAAGGTTAAGGTTAGGGTTCGGTTTTGGGTTAGGTTTAGGGTTAGGGTTCGGTTTATGGTTCGGTTTAGGGTTAGGGTTTGGTTTCGGGTTAGGGTTCGCTTCGGTTTAAGGTTCGGGTTAGGGTTTGGGTTAGGGTTAGGGTTCGGGTTAGGGTTAGGGTTAGGGTTAGTGATTGGGTTAGGGTTAGGGTTAGTTTTAGGGTTAGGTTTCAGGTTCGGTTTAGGGTTACGGTTAGGGTTAAGGTTAGGGTTAGGGTTAAGTTAGGGTTAGGGTTAGGGTTCAGGTTATGGTTAGGGTCAGGTTTAGGTTTCTGGTTCGGGATAGGTTTAGGGTTAGGGTTAGGGTTCAGGTTAGGGTTCGGGTTCAGGTTCGGGTTCGGTTTAGTGTTAGGGTTAGGGTTAGGGTTAGTGTTTGGGTTAGGGTTATGGTTAGGGTTCGAGTTCAGGTTAGGGTTAGGGTTCAGGTTAGGGTTAGGGTTAGGGTTTGTGTTAGGCATAGGGTTCGGGTTAGGGTTAGGGTAATGGTTCGGGTTAAGTTCTGTAATAGGGTTATGGTGAGGGTTAGGGTTAGGGTTCGTGTAAGGGTTAGGGTTAGGGTAAGGGTTCGGGTTCTTGTTAGGTTTGGGGTTAGGGTTCGGGTTTGGGTTCGGGTTCGGGTTCTGGTTAGGGTTAGGGTTAGTGTTCGGGTTAGGGTTAGGATTAGGGTTGTGTTTGGGTTCGGGTTAGGGTTAGGGTACTGTTAAGGTTACGGTTAGGTTTCGGGTTAGGGTCAGGGTTCCGGTTCGGGTTAAGTTTAGGATTAGGGTTGGGGTTAGGGTTAGGGTTAGGGTTCGGGTTCGGGTTCAGGTTCTGGTTATGGTTAGGATTCGGGTTAGGGTTAGGGTTAGGTTTAGCGTTACGGTTCGTGTTCAGGTTAAAATTATGGTTGAAGTTCGGGATCGGTTTAGGGTTCGGGTTAGGGTTCGAGTTATGGTTAGGGTTCGGGTTCATGTTTCGGGTTCGGGTTCGGCTTAGGGTTAGGGTTCGCATTCGTTTTCGGGTTATGGTTAGGGTAGGTTTAGGCTTACGTTTAGGGTTAGGGTTAGGTTTAGGTTTAGGATTCGGTTTAGGGTTAGGGTTAGTGTTCGGGTTCGGGTTAGGGTTCGGGTAAGGGTTAAGTTTAGGGTTAGTCTTTGTGTTCGGGTTAGGGTTAGGGTTAGGGTTCGGGTTAGGGTTCAGGTTAGGGTTCGGTTTCAGTTTCGGTTTCGCTTTAGGGTTAGGGTTCAGGTTAGGTTTCGGGTTAGGATTAGGGTTAGGTTTAGGGTTCCGATTAGAGTTAGGGTTAGGGTTAGTGTTAGGGTTAGGGTTAGGGTTAGGGTTCAAGTTCGGGTTAGGGTTAGGGTTAGGGTTAGGGTTCGCATTCAGGTTAGGGTTAGGGTTAGGGTTAGATTTGGGTTAATGTTCGTGGTAGGGTTTGGATTAGGGTTAGGGTTAGGGTTAGGGTTAGAGTTCGGGTTCGGGTTATGGTTATGGTTAGGGTTAGGGTTAGGGTTTGGGTTAGGTTTAGGATTAGGGTTTGGGTTTGTTTTAGGGTTACGGTTCGGGTTTGGGTTAGGGTTAGGGTTAGGGTAATGGTTAGGGTTAGGGTTAGGGTTAGGGTTAGGTTTATTTTTAGAGTTAGGGTTTGGGTTAGGGTTAGGGTTAGGTTTAGGTTTAGGGATAGGATTAGGGTTCGGGTTAGGGTTAGGGTTAGGGTTAGGGTTCAAGTTCGGGTTAGGGTTAGGGTTAGGGTTCCCATTCGGGTTAGGGTTAGGGTAACGGTCAGGATTAGGGTTATCCTTAGGTTTCAGTGAGGTTTAGGGTTAGGGTTAGGGTTCAAGTTCGGGTTAGGTTTAGGGTTAGGGTTAGGATTAGGGTTAAGGTTCGGGGTAGGGTTTGGATTAGGGTTAAGTTTAGGGTTAGGGTTAGGGTTAGGGTTAGAGTTCGGGTTCAGGTTATGGTTAGTGTTCGGGTTTGGGTTAGGGTTAGGGTTTGGTTTCGGGTTAGGGTTAAGGTTAGGGTTCGGGTTAGAGTTAGGGTTAGGTTTAGGGTTAGGGTTAGTGTTCGGATTCGGGTTAGGGTTCAGTTTAGGGTTAGTGTTAGCCTTAGGGTTAGGGTTCGGATAAGGGTTAGGTATAGGGTTAGGGATAGGGTTTAGTTTGTGTTTGTGTTAGGGTTCGGGTTCGGGTTGAGGTTCTGCTTAGGGTTAGGGTTAGTGTTCGCGTTCGTGTCAGGGTTAAGTTTAGGATTAGGGTTAGGTTTAGGTTTCGAGTTAGGGTTAGGGTTAGGGTTAGGTTTAGACTTTGGGTTAGGGTTTGGGTTAGGGTTAGGGTTAGGGTTCTCATTAGGGTTCGGGTTAGGGTTACTGTTAGGGTTTGGTTTAGGGTTCTGGTAAGGGTTCGGGTTAGGGTTCGGGTTAGGGTTATGTTTATGGTTACGGTTAGGGTTAGGTTTAGGGTTTGGGTTAGGGTTAGCGTTAGGGTTAGGATTAAGGTTAGGGTTAGGGTTAGCATTAGGGTTCAGATTAGGGTTAGGTTTAGGGTTAGGGTTAGGGTTCGGGTTCGGCTTAGGGTTTTGGTTAGGGTTCAGGTTTAGGGTTAGGTTTTAGGGTTAAGTTTAAGGTTAGAATTATGCTTAGGGTTAGGGTTTGTGTCAGCTTTGGTTTCTGGTTAGGGTTACGGTTAGGGTGAGTGTTAGGGTTAGCATTAGGGTTACGGTTACAGTTACAGTTAGGGTTAGGGTTAGGGTTAGGGTAAGGGTTAGGATTCGGGTTTGGGTTAGGCTTAGGGTTCGGGTTAGGCTTAGGGTTAGGGTAGGGTTATGGTTTGGGTTAGGCTTAGGGTTCGGGGTAGGTTTTGGGTTAGGTTTACGGTTAGGGTTAGGGTGAGGTTTAGGGTCAGGGTTAGGTTTAGGGTTCGGGTTCTTGTTCGGGTTCGGTTTAGGGTTAGGGTTAGGGTTTTGTTATGGTTAGGGTTTGTATTAGGGTTAGGGTTAGGGTTAGGGTTAGGGTTCTGGTTAGGGTTATGTTTAGGGTTAGGTTTAGGGTTAGGGTTAGGGTTCGATTTTTGGTTCGGGTTAGGGTTAGGTGTTTGGGTTAGGGTTACGGATGGATTAGGTTCCAGGTTAGAGTTCGGGTTCAGGTTCGTTTCGGGTTAGGGTTAGGGTTAGGGTTAGGTTTAGTGTTAGGTTTCGAGTTAGGGTTAGGGTTAGGTTTTGGTATCGGGTACGGGTTACGGTTAGGGTTATGGTTAGGGTTATGGTTAGGGTTCAGATTAGGGTTAGGTATAGGGTTCGGGATAGGGTTAGGGTTAGGTTTCGAGTTCGGGTTATGGTTAGGGTTCTTGTTCGGGTTCGGGTTAGGGTTAGTGTTAGGGTTAGGGTTATGGTTAGGTTTAGGGTTAGGGTTCGGGTTCGGGTTCGGGTTAGGGTTAGGGTTAGGGTTAAGGCTAGAGTCAGGGTTCGGGTTAGGGTTAGTGTTAGGGTTCGGGTTAGGGTTAGCTTTCGGTTTAGTGTTAGTGTTAGGGTTAGGGTTCAGTGAGGGTTAAGGTTATAGTTATGTTTCATGTTCAGGTTAGGTTTAGGGTTAGGGTTCGGGTTCGGGTTAGCTTTAGGGTTAGGGTTAGGGTTAGGATTAGGGTCAGGGTTAGGGGTAGGGTTTTAATTAAGGTTAGGTTTAGGGTTAGGTTTAGGTTTAGAGTTAGGGTTCGGGTTAGTTTTAGGGTTAGGGTTCGGGTTCGGTTACGGGTACTGGTTAGGGTTAGTGTTAGGGTTACGGTTAGGGTTAGTGTTAGGGTTACAGTTCGTTTTCGGGTTTGGGTTAGTGTTATGTTTAGGGTTAGGGTTAGGGTTAAATTTCGGATTAGGTTTAAGGGTAGTGTTAGTGTTAGAGTTAGGGTTAGGGTTAGGGTTACGGTTAGTTTTCGGGTAAGGCTTAGGTGTAGTTTTAGGTTTAGGGTTAGGTTTTGTGTTTGTGTTAGGGTTCGGGTTCAGTTTCAGGTTCTGGTTAGGTTTAGGGTTAGGGTTCGTGTTCGGGTCAGGGTTAGGATTAGGGTTAGGGTTAGGTTTAGGTTTCGAGTAGGGTTAGGGTTAGGGTTAGGTTTAGGGTTAGGGTTCTGATTTGGGTTCGGGTTCAGGTTAGTGTTAGGGTTAGGGTTCTGGTAAGGATTCGGGTTACGGTTCGGGTTAGGGTTAGTGTTATGTTTAGGGTTAGGGTTAGGGTTAAGTTTCGGATTAGGTTTAAGGGTAGTGTTAGTGTTAGAGTTAGGGTTAGGGTTAGGGTTACGGTTCGTTTTAGGGTTAGGTTTAGGGATAGGATTAGGATTAGGGTTTGGGTTATTATTAGGGTTCGAATTAGGGTTAGATTTAGGGTTAGAGGTTAGGGTTCGGGTTCCGTTTAGGGATAGGGTTAGAGTTAGAGTTAGGGCTCGGGCTCGGGTTCGGGTTAGGATTACGGTTACGGTTACGGTTAGGTTTAGGGTTAGGGTTGGGGTTAGTGTTAGGGTAAGGGTTAGGGTTCGGGTTCGGTTTCAGGTTAGAGTTAGGGTTAGGGTAAGGGTTATGGTACGGTTTCGGGTTAGGCTTAGGGTTAGGGTTACTCTTCGGGTTAGGGTTAGTGTTAGGATTCCGGTTAGGGTTAGGGCGAGTGTTAGGTTTTGGGTTAGAGTTAGGTTTATGGTTAGGTTAGGGTTACGTTTAGGTGACGGGTTAGGTTTAGGGTTATAGTTAGGGTTAGGGTTCAGGTTCGGGTTAGGGTTAGGGTTAGAATTAGCGTTAAGGTTAGGGTTTGGTTTAGGGTTAAGGTTAGGGTTCGGGTTCGGGTTAGGGTTCGGGTTAGGGTTAGGGTTAGGGTTAGTGTTTGGGTTAGTGTTAGGGTTCGGGTTCGAGTTCGGGTTAGGGTGATGGTTAGGTGTAGGGTTAAGATTCGGGTTCGTGTTCGGATTTGGGTTAGGGTTAAGGTTTGGTTATGTTTAGAGTTAGTGTTAGGGTTAGGGTTAGGGTTAGGGTTAGGTTTCGTGTTAGGGTTTGGGTTAGGGTTACCGTTAGGGTTGTGGTTTGGGTTAGGGTTCGTGTTAGGGTTAGAGTTTGGGTTCGGTTTAGGTTTAGGTTTCGGGTTAGTGTTAGGGTTCGGGTTTGGCTTAAGGTTAGGTTAGGGTTCGGGTTAGGATTAGGTTTAGCTTTAGGCTTAGTGTTAGGGTTCGGGTTTGGCTTAAGAATCGGTTTCGGCATAAGGTTAGGGTTAGGGTTATGGTTAGGTTTAGGGTTCGGGTTAGGTTTAGGGTTAGGGTTAGGGTTAGGGTTCAGGTTCGTGTTAGGATTTGCGTTCGGGATAGGGTTAGGTTTAGGGTTAGGGTACGTGTTCGGGTTCGGGTTAGGTTAGGGTTAGGGTTAGGTTTAGGGTAAGAGTTCCGAGTATGGTTAAGGATAGGGTTAGGTTTTGGATTCGGGTAAGGGTTAGGTTTCGGGTTACAGTTTGGGTTAGGGTTAAGTTTACGGTTAGGGTTCTTGTAAGGGTTAGGTTTAGGGTTAGGGTTAGGGGTCGGGTTCATGTTAAGGTTAAGGTTAGGGGTCGGTTTTGGGTTAGGTTTAGGGTTAGGGTTCGGTTTATGTTTCGGTTTAGGGTTAGGGTTTGGTTTCGGGTTAGGGTTCGCTTCAGTTTAAGGTTCGGGTTAGGGTTTGGGTTAGGGTTAGGGTCGGGTTAGGGTTAGGGTTAGGGTTAGTGATTGGGTTAGGGTTAGGGTTAGTTTTAGGGTTAGGTTTCAGGTTCGGTTTAGGGTTACGGTTAAGGTTAAGGTTAGGGTTAGGGTTAAGCCTTGGGTTAGGGTTAGGGTTCAGGTTATGGTTAGGGTCAGGTTTAAGTTTCTGGTTCGGGATAGGTTTAGGGTTAGGGTTAGGGTTCAGGTTTGGGTTCGGGTTCAGGTTCGGGCTCGGTTTAGTGTTAGGGTTAGGGTTAGGGTTAGTGTTTGGGTTAGGGTTATGGTTAGGGTTCGAGTTCAGGTTAGGGTTAGGTTTCAGGTTAGGGTAAGGGTTAGGGTTTGTGTTAGGGATAGGGTTCGGGTTAGGGTTAGGGTAATGGTTCGGGTTAAGTTCTGTAATAGGGTTAGTGTGAGGGTTAGGGTTAGGGTTCGTGTAAGGGTTAGGGTTAGGGTAAGGGTTCGGGTTCGTGTTAGGATTGGGGTTAGGGTTCGGGTTTGGGTTCGGGTTCTGGTTAGGGTTAGGGTTGTGTTTGTGTTCGGGTTAGGGTTAGGGTACTGTTAAGGTTACGGTTATGTTTCGGGTTAGGGTCAGGGTTACGGTTTGGGTTAAGTTTAGGATTAGGGTTGGGGTTAGGGTTAGGGTTAGGGTTCGGGTTCAGGTTCTGGTTATGGTTAGGATTCGGGTTAGGGTTAGGGTTAGGTTTAGGGTTACGGTTAGTGTTCAGGTTAAAGTTATGGTTGAAGTTCGGGATCAGTTTAGGGTTCAGGTTAGGGTTAGGGTTAGGGTTCGAGTTATGGTTAGGGTTCGGGTTCATGTTTCGTTTTCGGGTTATGGTTAGGGTTAGGTTTAGGCTTACGTTTAGGGTTAGGGTTAGGTTTAGGTTTAGGATTCGGTTTAGGGTTAGGGTTAGTGTTCGGGTTCGGGTTAGGGTTCGTGTAAGGATTAAGGTTAGGGTTAGTCTTTGTGTTCGGGTTAGGGTTAGGGTTAGGGTTCGGATTAGGGTTCAGGTTAGGGTTCGGTTCCAGTTTCGGTTTCAGTTTAGGGTTAGTGTTCGGGTTAGGTTTCGGGTTAGGATTAGGGTTAGGTTTAAGGTTCCGATTAGAGTTAGGGTTAGGGTTAATGTTAGGGTTAGGGTTAGGTTTAGGGTTAGGGTTCAGTTTGGTTAGGGTTACGGTTAGGGTTCGGGTTAGGGTAAGGGTTTTGGGTTAGGGTTATGATTAGGGTTCGGTTTCGGGAAAGGGTTAGGATTAGCGTTTGAATTATGATTAGGGTTATGGTTAGGGTTAGGGTTATTGTTAAGGTTAGGGTTCGGGTTAGGGTTAGGTTTAGGGTTAGGGTTAGGGTTCGGGTTAGGGTTAGGGTCAGTGTTAGTTTTAAGGTTTGTGTTAGGTTTAGGGTTAGGGTTAGGGTTCGGGTTCGGGTTAGGGTTAGGGTTAGGGTTAGGGTTAGGGTTAGGGTTAGTTTAGGGTTCATATTAGGTTTCGGGTTCAGGTTCGGGTTCGGTTTAGGGTTAGGATTAGGGTTAGGGTTAGGGTTAGGGTTAGGTTTCGGATTCAGGTTCGGTTTAGGGTAGGGTTAGGGGTAGTGTTAGGGTTATGTTAGGGTAAAGTTTCAGGTTATGGTTAGGGTCAGGGTTAGTTTTCAGTTCAGGTTAGGTTTAGGGTTAGGTTTAGGGTTCAGGTTAGGGTTCGGGTTCAGTTTCGGGTTCGGTTTAGTGTTAGGGTTAGGGTTAGGGTTAGTGTTTGGGTTAAGGTTAAGGTTAGGGTTCGAGTTCAAGTTTGGGTTAGGGTTAGGGTTAGTGTTAGGGTTAGGGTTAGGGTTAGGGATAGGGTTCGGGTTAGCGTTAGGGTTACAATTAGGTTTAGGGTTCAGGTTAGGGTTCCGGTTCAGGTCCGAGTTCGGTTTAGGTTTAGGATTAGGGTTAGGGTCAGGGTTAGGTTTAGGGTTAGGGTTAGGTTTCAGGTTCAGTTTAGGGTTAGGGTTAGGTTTAGAGTTAGGGTTAGGTTAGGTTCAGGGTTCAGGTTATGGTTAGGGTCAGGGTTGGGTTTCGGGTTCGAGTTAGTTTAGGGTTAGGTTTAGGGTTCAGGTTAGGTTTCGGGTTCAGGTTCGGGTTCGGTTTAGTGTTAGGTTTAGGGTTAAGGTTAGTGTTTGGGTTAGGGTTATGGTTAGGGTTCAAGTTCGGTTTTCGGTTAGGGTTCGGGTTAGGGTTAGTGTTACGGTTAGGGATAGGGTTCGGATTAGGTTTAGGGTTATGGTTAGGTTTAGGGTTCAGGTTAGGGTTCGGATTCAGGTTCAGGTTCGGGTTAGGGTTAGGATTAGGGTTAGCGTTCCGGACGGGTTCGGGTAAGGTTAGGGTGAGGATTAGGGTTAGGGTTAGGGTTAGTGTTAGGGTTAGGGATAGGTTTCGGGTTAGGGTTAGGGTTATGGTTAGGTTTAGGGTTCAGGTCAGGGTTCGGGTTCAAGTTCAGGTTCGGGTTAGGGTTAGGATTAGGGTTAGCGTTCGGGACGGGTTCGGGTAAGGGTTAGGGTTAGGGTTAGGGTTCGATTTAGGGTTTGGGTTAGGTTTAGAGTTCGGTTTCGTGTTAGGGTTCGGGTTAGGTTTGGGTTTAGGGTTCAGATTAGGGTTCGGGTTAAGGTTCGGGTTCGGTTTAATTTAGGATTAGGGTTAGGGTAAGGTTTAGGGTTAGGGTTAGTGTTTGGTTTGGGGTTAGGGTTAGTTTTAGGGTTAGGTTTCAGGTTCGGTTTAGGGTTATGGTTATGGTTAAGGTTAGGGTTAGGGTTAAGTTAGGTTTAGGGTTAGGGTTCAGGTTATGGTTAGGGTCTGGTTTAGGTTTCGGGTTCGGGATAGGTTTAGGGTTATGGTTAGGGTTCAGGTTAGGGTTCGGGTTCAGGTTCGGGTTCAGTTTAGTGTTAGTGTTAGGGTTAGGGTTAGTATTTGGGTTAGGATTATGGTTAGGGTTCGAGTTCGGATTAGGGTTAGGGTTCGGGTTAGGGTTAGGTTTAGGGTTTGTGTTAGGGATAGGGTTCGGGTTAGGGTTAGGGTAAGGGTTTGTGTTAGGGATAGGTTTCGGGTTAGGGTTAGGGTAATGGTTCTGGTTAAGGTCTGTAATAGGGTTAGGGTGAGGGTTAGGTTTAGGGTTCGGGTAATGGTTAGGGTTAGGGTAAGGGTTCGGGTTCGTGTTAGTATTAGGGTTAGGGTTCGGGTTTGGGTTCGGGTTCGGGTTCTGGTTACGGTTAGGGTTAGTGTTCGGGTTAGGGTTAGGGTTAGGGTTGTGTTTTGGTTCGGGTTAGGGTTAGGGTTACGGTTAAGGTTACGGTTAGGTTTCGGGTTAGAGTCAGGGTTCTGGTTCGGGTTAAGTTTAGGATTAGGGTTGGGGTTAGGGTTAGGGTTCGGGTTTGGGTTCAGTTTCTGGTTAGGGTTAGGATTTGGGTTAGGGTTAGGGTTAGGTTTAGGGTTACGGTTAGTGTTTGGGTTAAAGTTAGGTTTCAAGTTGGGGATCGGTTTAGGGTTCGGGTTAGGGTTAGGGTTAGGGTTCGAATTATTGTTAGGGTTCGGGTTCACGTTTGGGTTCTGGTTAGGGTTAGGGTTCGCATTAGTGTTCGGGTTATGGTTAGGGTTAGGTTTAGGCTTACGTTTAGGGTTAGGGTTAGGTTTAGGTTTAGGATTCGGTTTAGGGTTAGGGTTAGTGTTCGGGTTCGGGTTAGGGTTCGGGTAAGGGTTAGGGTTAGAGTTAGTCTTTGTGTTCGGGTTAGGGTTAGGGTTAGGGTTCGGGTTAGGGTTCAGGTTAGGGTTCGGTTTCAGTTTCGGTTTCGGTTTAGGGTTAGTGTTCGGGTTAGGTTTCGGGTTAGGATTAGGGTTAGCTTTAGGGTTCCGATTAGAGTTAGGGTTAGGGTTAGTGTTAGGGTTAGGGTTAGGTTTAGAATTAGGGTTCGGTTTGGTTAGGGTTACGGTTAGGGTTCGGGTTAGGGTAAGGGTTTTGGGTTACGGTTAGGGTTAGGGTTCGGTTTCGGGAAAGGGTTAGGATTAGGGTTCGAATTAGGATTAGGGTTATGGTTAGGGTTAGGGTTATTGTTAAGGTTAGGGTTCGGGTTAGGGTTATGTTTAGGGTTAGGTTTAGGGTTCGGGTTAGGGTTAGGGTCAGGGTTAGTTTTAAGGTTTGTGTTAGGTTTAGGGTTAGGGTTAGGGTTCATGTTAGGGTTTGTGTTCAGGTTCGGGTTCGGTTTAGTGTTAGGGTTAGGGTTAGGGTTAGTGTTTGGGTTAGGGTTATGGTTAGGGTTCGAGTTCGGGTTAGGTTAGGGTTCGGGTTAGGGTTAGGGTTCGGGTTAGGTTTAGGGTTAGTGTTAGGGTTAGGGATAGTGTTCCGGTTAGGGTTAGGGTTAGGGTAGGGTTAGAATTAGGGTTAGGGTTACGGTTAGGGTTCGGGTTAGGATTAGGGTTCGGGTTATGATTAGGGTTTGGGTTCAGGTTCAGTTAGGGGTAGGGTTAGGCTTAGGGTTAGGGTTAGGCTTAGGGTTAGGGTTAGGGTTTGGGTTCGGAATCGAGGTAGGTTAGGGTTAGGGTTGGGGTAGGTTTTGGTTTCGGATTAGGTTTAGGTTTAGGGTTAGGTTTCGGTTCGGACTAGGATTAGGGTTAGGGTTAGGGTTCGGGTTAGGGTTAGGTTTAGGGTTCGAGTTTGTGTTCGGGTTCGGTTTTGGGTTAGGGTTAGGGTTAGGGTTCGGGTTAGGGTTAAGGTTAGGGTTCGGGTTCGCGTTACAGTTATGCTTAGGGTTAGGGTTCGGATTAGGGATAGGGTTAGGGTTTGGGTTGGGGATCGAGGTAGGGTTAGGGTTAGAGTTAGGGTTACGATTAGGGTTAGGGTTAGTTTTGGGTTCATATTAGGATTAGGGTTAGGGTTAGGGTTAGGTTTAGGATTCGGGTTCGGGTTAGGGTTAGGGTTACGGTTCTGGTTAGGGTTAGGGTTAGGGTTAGGTTCACGCTTATGGTTACGGTTAGGTTTCGGGGTAGGGTTAGTGTTATGGTTCATGTTAAGGTTAGGATTAGTGTTATGGTGAGGGTTAGTGTTAGGGTTCCGGTTAGTGTTAGGTTTAGGCTTAGGGTTCGGGTTTGGGTTCGGGTTCGGGTTAGGGTTAGGGTTCGCGTTCAGTTTAGGGTTAGGTTTAGGGTTAGGGTTAGCGTTAGGTTTAGGGTCCGGGTTAGAGTTAGGGTTAGGTTTAGGGTTAGGGTTAGGGTTCGGGTATGGATTAGGGTTTGGGTTAGGGTTACCGTTAGGATTAGGTTTCGGGTCGGGTTCGGGTAAGGGTTAGGGTTAGGGGTAGTGTTAGGGTTAGGGTTCGAGTTCGGGTTAGGGTTAGGGATCGGGTTATGATTACTGTTAAGGTTATGGTTCAGATCGGGTTAGGGTAAGGTTTAGGGTTAGGGTTAGGGTTCGGTTTCAGGTTAGGGTTAGGGTTCGGATTAGGATTAGGGTTAGGGTTAGGGGTAGGGTTAGGGAAATGGTTCAGATTATGGTTAGGTTAGGGTTAGGGTTAGTGTTCGGGTTAGGGTTAGGGTTAAGGTTAGGGTTCGGGTTTGGGTTCGGGTTCGTGTTATGGTTAGGGTTAGGGTTCGGGTTCGGGTTAGGGTTTGGGTTTGGGTTAGGGTCATGGTTAGGATTCGAGTTCGGGTTAGGGTTAAGGTTCGGGTTAGGTTTAGGGTTAGTGTTAGGGTTAGGGATAGTGTTCTGGTTAGGGTTAGGGTAAGGGTTAGGGTTCGAATTAGAGTTAGGGTTACAGTTAGGGTTCGGGTTAGGATTAGGGTTCGGGTTATGATTAGGGTTTGGGTTCAGGTTCAGTTAGGGTTAGGGACAGGCTTAGGGTTAGGGTTCGGATTAGGGTTAGGGTTTGGGTTTGGGTTCGGGATAGAGGTAGGTTTAGGGTTAGGGTTAGGGATAGGTTTTGGGTTCGGATTAGGTTTTGGGTTAGGGTTAGGGTTAGGGTTAGGTTTAGGGTTCAGTTTCAGGTTAGGGTTAGTGTTAGTGTTAGGTTTAGGTTTAGGGTTAGGTTTCAGTTTGGATTAGGATTAGGGTTAGGGTTAAGGTTAGGGTTAGGGTTCGAATTTGTGTTCAGGTTCAGTTTAGTGTTAGGGTTAGGGTTAGGGTTCGGGTTAGGATTAAGGTTAGTGTTTGGGTTCGGGTTACGGTTAGGCTTATGGTTAGGTTTCGCATTTGGGATAGGGTTAGGGTTTGGGTTTGGATCGAGGTAGGGTTAGGTTTAGGATTAGGGTTAGGGTTCGGTTTTGGGTTCGGATTAGGATTAGGGTTAGGTTTATGGTTAGGTTTAGGGTTCGGGTTCGGTTTAGGGTTAGGGTTACGGTTCTGGTTACAGTTAGGGTTAGGGTTAGGGTTAGGGTTGCCGTTCGGGTTAGGGTTAGGTTTAGGGTTCTGGTTCGGGTTAGGGTTCGGGATCGGGTTAGGGTTACGGATAGAGTTTGGGTTAGGTTTAGGGTTTTGGTTAGGATTAGGTTTAAGGTTCAGGTTCGGTTTAAGGTTAGGGTTAGGTTTAGGGTTAGGGTCAGGTTTAGGGTTTGGGTTAGGGTTAGCGTTAGGGTTAGGGTTTGGGTTAGGGTTAGGGTTAGGGTTAGGGTTAGGTTTCAGGTTCCATATAGGGTTAGGATTAGGGTTAGGTTTAGGGTTAGGTTAGGGTTACGGTTCAGGTTATGGTTAGCGGCAGGGTTAGGTTTCTTTTTCGGGTTAGGTTTAGGGTTAGTGTTAGGGTTCAGGTTAGGGTTCGGGTTAGGGTTAGGGTTAGGGTTAGGGTTAGGTTATGGTTCGGGTCGGGTTCAAATAATGGTTAGGTTTAGGTTTAGGGTTCGGGTTCTGGTTAGGTTTTGGTTTAGGTTATGGTTCGGATTAGGATTAGGATTAGGGTTAGTGGTATGGTTAGGGTAAGTGTTCGGTTAGGGTTACGTGAGATGCTATAGTATGGATATTATATTAAAATTAAATGTCAAAGAGTACCTATAATATTAGTTTTAAAATCTATAATGCTGATCATATGTTAATCATAAATGTCACAAGCAGCTATAATATTAGTATAGGATGCTCTAGCCTCAATATTTTATTAAAATTAAATGTCACTGGAAAGCTATTATATTGGTTTTAAATCTAAAATAATGTTATTAATTATAAATTTCACAGTACAATTATTATATTAGCTTTGAATACTATAGTATGGCTCTCATATTCATATCAAAGCTCAAAGTGCTGCTGAACACAAAATTAGTTAGGCAGTCAGTAAAGATAGGTAGATTGAGTCAGATCAGATCAAGGAGGCCAATTACAGTTAGTCCCAGATGTTGGAGAGGGATTAAAATGCTAATGCCTTCAGAGCCCTTCCTCTACCCTGATCAAGATAATCTGCCCCTGCTCCAACCTGTTGCTAAGGTAACCTGCCCAGGAATTGTCCTTCCCTAGAGGGAGCTGTAAAAGTCGGTAGTTAATTCACCCTGGGCCCCCTTCCTGCCCAAATGCTCCACTTTGGCCCCTCCACCCCATCTGCTTCTCACCTTTTGGCCATCCCAGTGAGCATCTCCTGGGCCTAGTCGTGTATGCAAGAAGGAAAGAGATAAAGGGAAGACAGCAAAAAAAAAAAAAAAAAAAAAAAAAAAAAAAAAAGAAGCCTAAGACATATAAAAAGGCTCTTGGTGATAGAGAGGTGGGAGGGAAAGGGAGGGAGAAGGGGAATTGCATGAAGATGGAAGGAGACCCTCATCATTACAGGTGAGGAAAAAGAAAATAAAAAGAAGTGGTGTCACATTAGATTGGGTAGAGAGAAGTGATGGGAGGGGAGGGGGGGAAGAAAGTGTAGCAGAATAAAATAGACATTAGTATTGCTGTATGTATATATTTGACTGCATGACCAATGGGATTCTGCAACCTGTACACTCAGAACAATGAGAAATTATACCCCATCTAATTCAAATGTATGATATGTCAAGATCATTATATTGTCATGTGTAACTAATTAAAACAAATTTAAATAAAATAAAATAAAATAAAATAAATGGCTCTTGGAATTCCAGGATACCAGCTATGGCCCCTTTCTCCCTCCAAGGAGAAGTCTGTTACCCCTTTTTAAATAAATCCTGTTTTATATGCTTGCTTTGGTGTGCTTCTCTAATGTTATATGTCAACATGTTAAGAAGCAGAACTTGTTACTGGTATTACAGCCATTTGATCAGTTTTAGATGTTCTAATATAGATACCATATTAGTATTAAAGGCCAAAGGTAAAAATTATGCCACTTTTAGTTCCTTGAGTATGAATACCACATTAGTATTAAAGTCAACAGGGCAGTTAATATATTAATTTTAGATAAGATTATAGGAATATCATATTAGTTATTAGCCATAAAGCAGATATATTAGTTTAAAGTGCAATAGTATGGATATAATGTTCATATTAAATGCCACAGGGCATCTATTTATCTGTTTTAGATGCTATAATACGGACAATAAATAAATATGAAAATTGACCAGGAAATTATTATATTGGTCATAGAAATATATACAGGTCATAGAAAGAATGGTATATTAATATTAAAAGTCACACTACATCTATTGCATTGGTTTTAGAGGCTATAATAAACATATCATATTAGTATTAAACACTACACGGCAGCTATTATATTAGTTTTAGATGCTATAGTATGTATATGACATTAGTATTCAGGGCCACAGTACAGCTATTACATTAATTTTAGATAGTATAGTTTAGATATCTTATCACTGTTAAGGGCCACAGAGCAGCTATTATGCCAGTTTTAAAAGGATTTAGTATAGATATTACACTTACATTATAGATCATAATGCAGCTATTATATTAGTTTATAATGCCAAAACACAAATATAATATTAATATCAAAGTCCATAGAATAGTTTTGAAATTAGTTTCAAATGCTATACTATGGATATTATATTAAAACTAAAGGCCAAAGGGCAGATAAAATATTAGTATATGATTCTGTGGTATACATGTTATAACATCTATTAGTATTAAGGACCAAAGTTTACCCATTATATTAGTTTAAGATATTATTTTATTAACATTACATTAACTCAAAGGCCAGTTGTCAGCTATCATATTAGTTTTTATGCTATTCTATGGACATAATATAAATATGAGAGGCCACATGTCAGCTATTACATTAGTTTGAGATAGCAAAGTATGAATATTACATCGATGTTACAGGCCAAAGGGCAGTTATTTTATCAGTTTTAGGTACTAATATGTGAATAGTACACTAGTGTTAAAGGCTACAGAATATATATCATATTAGCTTAGGATGCTATAATATGGATATTAATTAATATAACAGGTCACAAGGCAGCTATTATAGTTATTTTAGATGCTATATTATGAATATTATAGTACTATAAAGACCACAACTTGGATATTTTATTAGTATTAGATGTGAGATATATATATATTAGCTTTAGATAATATTGTATGGATATTATATTAGTGCTGAAAGCCATAGGGAAGCTATTACTTTAGGATGCTAGAGCATGGATATTTTCATAATATTAAAGGACATATAACAGATATTATATTAGTTATAGATGTTATAGTGTGGACATCATTTGGTTTTAGAGACCACAAGGCAGCAGTTATAATAATGTTAGTGTCTATAGCTTCTATATGATATCAGTTTTTAAGACCAGATATTTTATCAATTTTAGGTATTGCATTAATGTAAAAGGCCACAAGGCATCTATTGTTTTAGTTTGAGAGTCTATAGGATGGATATTATGTTAGTAACAAAATACATATGGAAGCTAACTAATGAGTTTTAGAGGACTCGGTAGGGACGTCATATTAATATTAAAGGCCACAGAGCAACTATTACATCAGGTTTAGATGCTAAAATATGGATCTCTTATTAGTATTAAAGACTTCAGGATAGCTATATCATTTTTGATGCTATAATGTGAAAAATCATGTTAATATTAAAAGATACACCATAGCTATTATATCAATTTTAGATGCTGCTATGGATATTATATGAATATAAAAGGCTACAATGCAGCTGTCATTTTAGTTTTAGATGCTACAGGGTTGATATTATATTAGTTACAAAAGACATAGGAAAGCTATTAAGCAAGTTTTAGAGGACTCAGTAAGGGATATCCTATTGATATTAAATGCCACAGGGCAGCTATTATAATAGTTTTAGTTACTGTAACATGAACTTACATTAATATAATAATCAAGGCCACAGGACAGATATTATATGATTTTAAGATGGCATAGTATAGGGCTGGGGTTGTGGCTCAGAGGTAGAACAATTGCCTATCATGCATGAGGCACTGGGTTTTATCCTCAACACCACGTAAAAATAAAATAAAAACATTATGTCCAAGTATAACTAATTTTTTTAAAAAGATGGCATAGTATAAATGCTATTTTAATATTAAAGGACAAAGGGAAGCTATTATATTAGTATCAAATGCTATAATATGAATATCACATTACTATTTAAGATCAAAGACGTATTACATTAGTTTAAGATGCTTTAGAGTGACTATTATGTTAGATTAAAGACCATGGGTTACATTTTATGTTAGTTTTAGATTCTAGCATAAATATTGTATTAATGTTAAAGGTCCAGAATATCTATTACATCAATTTAAGATGAAATAATATGAATACTACATTATTACTAATTACCAGAGGGCAGCTATTATATTAGCTTCAGATGCTAGAGTATGGATATCATTTTACTAAAAAAGCCTACAGGGCAATTATTACATTTTGGATGATATAGCATGGATATTTTACTATTAGTAACAGCTACAAAAGCAACCATTATATTAATATTAGATGCTGCCTTGTGAATTTCATAATAGCATTAAAGACTCACGGCAGCTATTATATGAGTTTTAGATGCTATAGTACAAATATTATATCATATTAAAGGCCAAAGCACAGCTATTATATTTATTTCAAATAGTATATTATGAATATTTGTATCAAAGTCTACATGGTAACTATCATATTGGTTTTAGATGCGATATTTTGTATATTATCTTAGTGGTAAAGTCCAGTAAAGGCAGACATTGTTAGTTTTATTTACTGCACTATGCATACCATTAGTTTTGAATGCCACAGAGAAGATATTGCATCACTTTCAGATGCTATTATATGGATATAAGTATTAAAGTCCATAAGAAAGCCATTATATTAGTTTTTGGCTCTATATTATGAATATTATATTGATATGAAGGCCAAAGGATAGTTGTTACTTTAGATGCTATCATATAGATTTTATTTTAGTATTAAAGGACACAGAGCAGCTATTATATATTCAAAACTGAGTACGATATGTTTATTATATTAATATTAAAGAACCCAGACAGCTATTATATTAGGTTTAGATGCTATACTATGGATAGCATATTATATTAAAGGCCATAAGATATCTAGTATACTAGTGTCAGATCATATGTGATTATTACTAAGGGCACAGGACATGTATTAATATAACATCAATATTATATTAATTATTATGATATTAATATTTAAGGTCACAAGGCACCTATTATATTAGTTAGAGATGGTGCCATATAATTATTACATTGATATTAAGAAATGCAGGGCATCTATTATTAGCTTGAGAAGTGATAGAATACATATACTATTATAAAAAATTATAGCCAGCTATTATATTAGTACAGAATTCTATAGTGTAGATAGTACACCAATATTAAAGGTTACAGGGCAGCTATTTTATCAGTTTTAGAGTCTATAATATGGATATCACAGTAGTGATATATATGGATATTTCTTTAATGTTAAAGGACACAGGGAATATATATTAGATTATTATTATTAAGTTAGAATACATAAGACAGTATATATTCATTGGTATTAAAAGCCACAGGAGAGCTATTCTGTAAGACTGAGAGGCTATAGTATGAATATCATATTACTGGCACTATTACTTTAGTATCAGATGTTATAGTTTGGATATCATATAAATATACAGGTCACATGGAAACTATTATATAAATTTTAAATTCTATATTATTGATACTATAGTATTTTTTAAAACCACATGGCAGTTATTATATTTTAGATATTATATGTTGGATATCACTAGTATGAAAGATTACAAGAAAGTTAATATATTAGTATATGATGCTGTAGCATGGATATCACATCAACATTAAAGGCCGCAGGGCAGCTATTATATTTATTTAAGTGCTGTATTAGTGATAGTTTATTAATATTAAAGTTCACAAATCAGCCATTATATTAGAATCAGATGCTAGAGTATAGGTATCACATTAATAATAATGTCACATGGTAGGTACTATATTTGTTTAATATGCTATAGTATTGATATTACATTGATAATGAAGGCAATAGTGCAGCTATTATATTAGCTTTACACACAATAGTATGCACATGATATTAGCACTAAAAGCCACAGGGCAGTTATTATACTAGTTTTAGAGGCTGTGCTATGAATATATTTAGAATATTATAGGCCAAAATACAGTTATTCTATTATGTTTAGAATGCATATTATAATAACACTAAAGGCCATAGAAGAACTCTTAGTACAGATATTACATTGTTATTAAAGACCACAGGAGAGTCATTTTGATATATATATATATATATATATATATATATATATATATATGCCAAAGCACAGCTATTATATTTACTTCAAATAGTGTATTATGAATATTAGT
The DNA here is from genome assembly GCF_045843805.1 of Urocitellus parryii. Lineage (NCBI taxonomy): Eukaryota > Metazoa > Chordata > Mammalia > Rodentia > Sciuridae > Urocitellus > Urocitellus parryii. The sequence goes on along the minus strand of NW_027551951.1, from coordinate 38,087 downwards.
ATCAAAGTCTACATGGTAACTACATGTTTTAGATGCTATAGTATAGATATTACATTGTTATTAAAGACCACAGGAGAGTCATATATAAATAAAAATATATATAAATATATATATTTATATGGATGTCTTTAGATAAGGGGAATTAGTCATATTTTATTAATTTTATTACTTTTAGATGCTATAGCACTAATATCATTTTATTATTCAATGTCACAGGGCAACTATTACAATAGTTTTAGACTGTATAATATGGAGATCATATTAGCATTAAAGGTCATAGGGCAGAAATTTTATTAGTTTTAGAAGCTATAATATGAACGATATAGTATGGGTATTATATTATTATTAAAGGCCACAGGGTAGCTATTATATTAGTGGTGGACTGTATAGAATAGAGATCATGTTAGTATTAAAGGCCATAGGACAGCACTTATATTAGTTTTAGAATCTATAATAGGATAATATGTTAATTATAATCACCACAGGTGTGTGATTTGGATGTGAGGTGTCTCCCAAAGTTCATGTGTGAGACAATGCAAGAAGGTTCAGAGAAGAAATTATGGGGCTTTAAGAGCCTTAACTCAATCGATAAATTAATCTCCTGATTGGATTAATTAAGTGGTGACTGGAGGCAAGTGGGGTGTGACTGGAGGAGACGGGCATTTGGGGTAAGCCTTTGACATATATATTTGTATCCAGCAAGTGGAGCTCTATTGAGCTAGTAAGCTAGCTAGATATCTCCTTTCTGATCATCATGAGAGCTGCCTCCCTCTACCACACTCTTTCACCATGATGTACTGTTTCACCTTGAGCTCCAAGAATGGAACCCACAATAGATTGAGACCTCTGAAACCATGAGTCCTCAAATCACCTTCCTTCCTCTATAACTTTGCTGGTTGGGTCTTTTAGTCAGAGCAGTGAAGAATCTGAATAAAATAAATTAGTACCAAGAAGAGGAGTCACTGCTGTGACTAACCTCACCATGTGGTTCAGAAGCTTTTGGAGCTCTTTTGAAATTGGTGCAAGAAATTTTGAGATGCTCAACAGTGCAAGCTGCAAATGGTTTAAACTATTGTAAGCAGAACTTAGTGGCCAATTGTTGTGGGAGCTCAGAAGACCAGAATGCCAATGGGACCAAGAACAGTGAAGACAGGGCTTGAGAGGGCTCAGAGGAGGATACTATTGGTAAGTGGGCTAGAGGCCATTAATGTTATGTTCTGGCTGAGAAGTTGTCTGCATTTTGCTTATGTCCCGAGACTTTCTGTGAGGCTGATTTTAAAAGTGATACCCATCTTAACCTGGCAGAAGAAATGTCTAGGCAGCACAGAATTCAGGAAGTGGCATGGGTATTGTTGGTGGCTTTTAGCCAAGTTTATTTTGACATTCAGAAGCAGAAAGCAGAACAAATTTGAAAAACATGAACTTGAAAGATGGGAATAAAACTGGGACCAAGGAAGTTGCAGTTTTGAAAGACTTTACCATTACTACTGAAATGCTAAAGACTTTGCCCACAGACAATAAAAAAGATGGCTTGAGGGCATCTCAGGAGCTAGCAAGACCACACCCAACTCAGGCCCAAGGGAGTAAAAGTGAAAATTCTCTTGGAGACCAATGGGGAATCCTTCTTCTTCTTCTTTTTTTTTTTAAGAGAGAGGGAGAGAGAGAGAGAATTTTAATATTTATTTTTTTTAGTTTTCGGCAGACACAACATCTTTGTTTGTATGTGGTGCTGAGGATGGAACACGGGCCGCAGGCCAGGCGAGCACGCTACTGCTTGAGCCACATCCTCAGCCCTGGGGAATCCTTCTTGCACAAGGGGGCCTAGAAAGTTTTTTCAACATGCTTCCACCAGACACTCTGAGGCTGTTGCATCCAAGGTTCCTGAAGGCTTTACCACTTATTGCTTTGAATGGTAATAGACATTGGCACCAACCACGTGGTGCTAGTTCTGCAGGAATGCAGGATGCTGGAATTAGGAGGTCATAGAAATTTCCACCAAGATTTCAAAGGAAGGCCTGGGAGACCAGGCAAAGTGCAGCAGGGTTGGAGTCCATGCAGGCAGCCCCTGAGAGGGCCAAGTGTGGAGGTGTGAAACCCCCAAGATTAAGAAATGCCAGTAATGTGGGACACCATCCTAAGAAAGCTGCAGGAATCAAGCAGAGACAAGCCAACAGAAAGCCACTTGGCTACAAACCACAAGGCCACAGGGGCAGATCTACACAAGACCTTTGGAGAGAACATCATGATGCTATGAGCTCCAGATGCCAATCACAGAACTACAGAACTTGTTTTCCCAGCTGGATTTCAGTCTTTGTTCTTATCCCTTTTTTCTATGCCCCTATTTTTCTGAATGGAAATGTTTGCTCTGTACCATTATATATTGGATACTTGTAAATTGCTTTTAATTTTATGGGAGCTCAAAATGCAATATTGCCTTTACTTTGGACTTGAACTTTGAGCAATATTGGAACTGTTGAAACTAAGGGGACTCTTAGGAATGAATTATGTATTCATGTATAAAACAATGCAAGAAGTTTCAGAGATTGGGTTGTAATAGTCTTAACACAATCAGTAAATTAATCACCTGATGGGATTGATTGAGTGGTAACTGAAGGCCAGTGAGTTGTGGCTGGAGAACTTTGGCATTGGAAACATGTCTTTGGGGATATATTTGTATCTGGCAAGTGGAGATCTCTTTCTCTGTCTCTGATTTCTGATCATCATGAGAGCTGCTTTCCTCCACCACACTCTTCGACCATGATGTCCTGCCTCATCCTGAAAGACAAGGAATTGATACAGCTGTCTGTGGACTGAGAAATCTGAAACTGTGAGCCTCCAAATGAACCTTTCCTCTTCTACAATTGTGCTTTTGGTTACAGCAATGAAAAAAGATGACTAAAACAAGAGGGCTCTATTTTGTTAGTCTTGGATATGACATGTAGAAGTCATATTAGTATCAAAGGCCACAGGGCAGCCATTATATAAGTTTATATGTCACAGTTTGTATATTCTATTAATATTAAAAGCTACATGGCAGATATTATGTAAATTTTAGAGGCCAAAAGTATGGATAATATTAATATGAATATTAAAGGCCACAGGCAGCTATTAGTTTTTTTATTCTATACTACGTATATCACATTAGTATTAAAAGTAGCCATTATATTAGTTTTCAAGCCACAGTATGAATATTATATTAACATTAAAGCCATGTGGCAGCTATTATATTAGTTTCAGAGCAAAAGTATGGGTATTATGTTAATATTAAAGGTCTCAGGTCAATTGTTATATTAGTTTTAGAGATTAAAGAATGGCTTTAATATTGAAGTCCACAGCAGAGCTATTATATTAATTTTCAATGCTATAGTGTGGATAAAATATTAGTACTAAAGGCCACAGGGAAGATATAAAATTAGTTTTAGATGCAATAGTATGGATATTCCTGTAACATAAAATGTGACAGAGAAGCTATTGTATAAATTGTAGAAAGTATAGTATAGACATTATACTAATATTGAATATTAAAGGCTAGAGGTCATCAAATCTATTAGTAACAGATTCTACACTATGGACATCAGATTAGTCTTTAGCACCACTGCATGGCTATTTTATTAGTTTTATGTGCTACATGTGGAAAACATGTATTAAGGCAATAAGACAAGTATTATATTGGTATTACATGCTTCACTATGGATATCAAATTAATAATAAGGCCACAAATCAGCTACTACATTCATTTTAGTTGCTATGTATGGATATTATATTAGAGTTAAAAGCCACAGTGCAGCTATGATATCAGGTTTTGATACTGTGCTGTGGATATAGTAACAAGGCACAAGGCAGAATTACATTAGTTGTATATGCTCTAGTATGGATATTATATTACTATTAAAGGCCATTGGACAAATATTATGTCAGATTTAGATGATACAGTATACATATTAGTTTTTGATGCTATAATACCTATTTATGATACTAACATCCTATTAGCTTTAAAAGCCACAGTACAGATATTATATTAATTTTAGATACTAAATAAAAATGTTACATGAATATTAATATATTAGTATCAGATGCTACACTATGAATAGCACAAATAAAAGAAAAAGTGTAGCTATCATTTAGTTTTAGTTATTCTAGCAGGATATCAAAGTAATATTAAAGGACACAGGATTAATTATTATATTAGCTTTAGATACTATGTAATAAATATTATATTAGTATTACTTGCCACAGGTCAAATATTATATTCATTTCAGATGCCATGGTATTAATATCAAATTCATGCCAAGGCCTCAGTGCAGCTATTGCATTAGTTGTAGATGCTATTTTATGGGCATCATATTAGCATGAAAGCAACATTGAGGCAATTACATTGGTTCTGGAGGCCACACTGTGGATATCATATTAATGTTAAAGGCCATAGAAAATGTATTTGGATATTATGTTAATAATAAAGGAAAGAGGTCAGTGATTTAATTCGTTTTAGTTGCTATAGTATCTACATCATATTAACATGAATGTTCACAGGGCAGCTATTATGTCAGTATTAGACACCCTACTAAAGATGCTATATTAATGTTTAAAGCCACAGGGGACTAGTATATCAATTTTAATGCTATTGTATAGATATCATGTTGATATTAAAGATCATAGGGCAGCTATCATATTAGTATTAGATACTATAGTATAGATATTATATTAAAATTAAAGGTCACAGGGCACTTGTTACATTAACTTTAAAATCTATAATACCTGTATTATATAAATTGTAAATTTCATAGGAAACTATGACATTAGTTGTGGATACTATGGTATGAATATCATGTTAGTACCAAAGGCCATGAGACAGCCATTATATTAGAGTATAGGCCACAGTGTATGTATTATATTAATATTAAAGGCCACATGGCTGCTACTATGTTAGTTTTGTAGGCCAAATAATGCATATTATATTAATATTAAATGCTACAGGGCAGTTGTTATTTTAGTTTTATGGCTAAAGTAGGGATATCATATTCATATTAGGGTTAGATGGAAACAGGCCATTTTTATATTGGTTTTAGAAGCTGTAATATGGATATCATATTAATATTAAATACCAAAGAACAAACAATATATTAGCTATAGAAGCTATAATATAGATAACATAATAGTCTTTAAGGCTACAGGGCAGATATTTTATTAGTTTCAGCTGCCACAGTGTTGATACTGTATTAGTATTGAAGGCAACTGAACAGCCATTATATTCATGCTAGTGCCACACTATCTATATCATATTAGTATAAAAGGCCACAGCAGAGCACTTACATCAATTTTATATGCTACAATATGAATATCATGTTAGTATTAAATGCCACAGGGCAGCTATTATATTAAATTTTGATGCTACAATTATAGATGTATTAGTAATGAAGGCCACAGAGCACCTATTATATCAGTTTTAGATGCTAGGTTTAGATACTGGATTAGTATTAAAAGGACACCAGGCAGCTATTATTTCAGTTTTAGAGGCCACCATATGGATATCATGTTAATATTAAACCCACAGCAAATCTATCAGTTTTTGATATTCTTATATGGATACCATATCAGCATTAAATGCCACAGGCAGCTATCATATGAGTTTTATATGCTATGATATGAATATCATGAGTACTAAAGGCCATAAGGCAGCTGTTCTTTCAGTTTTAGATGCTATAGTATTAATACCTTATTATTATAGGCCACAGGGCAGCTATTATATTAGTTTTGTATGCTACATTAGTATTAAAGGTCACATAGCAGATATTACATAAGATTTAGTTGCTATTTTATGGATGCCATATTAGTACTAAGAGCACAGGACAGGGAGTATATTAGTATTAAGATTCTGTAGTAGGAATGCTACATTGATATTGAAGGCCAGAAGAGATCTATTATATTTCTGTATGGATATAATATTAATATAGAAGGCCACAGGCAAGTTATTCTATTGTTAGAAGACGTCACAATATGTATGTATGTATATTAATATATTAATAATATTAAAGGCCACAGGAAAGCTATCTTATTAGTTTAAGATATTATAGAGGCTGGGTTTGCAGCTCAGTGGTAGAGCACTTACCTAGCACATGTGCAGCACTGGGTTTGATCGTCAGCACCACATAAATATAAAAAAATAAAACAAAGGTCTTGTGTTCATCTACAACTAAGAAAAATATTTTAAAATTTAAAAGATGTTATAGTATGGATTTCCATTAATAATAAGGTCCACAGGGCAGATATTATATAAGTATCAGTTGTAGTAGTATGGACATTATATTAATAATAATAGTCACAGGCAGGTATTATATTCATATTTGATGGTTTACTATGCATATTACCTTAGTATGCAAAACCAATGGACAATTATTGTATCAGTTTGAGACACTATAGTATGCTCAATTATACTAATATTAAAGGCCCCAGGGTAGATATTATATTAGGTACAGATACAGTTGTATTGAATATATATAGTATATATGGTATATATAATATATATAGTATATATATTACATTTATAATATTATTGCATTAATATTAATGGCCACCAGGCAGGTTTTATATTAATTTTACATGCTATAGTATAAATATCAATTAATAATGAAGCCACTGGGTACTTATTATATTAGTATTTGATTCACTAATATAGAATGTCATATTAATATTAAAAGCCACAGGACATATATTAGTTTAAGATGCTATTTAGTTTAAGATGTTCAATTAATACTAAAGTTCACAGACCATCTATTATATTAGTTTAAGATGCTATATTAAGGATATTACTTTAGTATTGAAAACTCAGTGTAACTATATTATAGCTTGAGCTCAATAATGAATATCATTTACCACAAAAAAAAAACTACATGGACTATTACATTAGTTTTCAAAGTTATGACAAGGATTTATATTAACATTAAAGGCCACAGGGCAGCTATTAATTTTGCATGCTATAGTATGGATATTATTGAGTATTAAAGACATAGAACAGCTATTAAATTAGTTTTACATGCTATAGAATTGATATTACATCGAATTTAAAGGCCACAGAACAGCTATTATATTTATTTTAGATACTATTATATAAATATTATATTATTTTAAGGGCATCTAAATATGAGTATGGTTATCATATTAGGATCAAAAGCCATAGAGAAACTATAATATTAGTTTTAAATGCTGTAATATGAATATTATATTAGAACTAAAGGGCTCAGGGCAGCTATTTTATCACTCTAAGATGATAAGAGTATGGTATTACATTAATATTAAATACCCCAGTACTACTTGTATTATTTTTATATGACACAATATGGATAACATTTTAGTATTAGATTTCACAAGGGATTTATCGTATTATTTTAGATGCTCTGTGTGGGTACCATATAAGCACTAAAGGCCATAGTGAGCAATTATATTTGCTTTATTTTATTTTAAGATAGAGAGACAGATAGAATTTTTCAATATTTATTTTTTAGTTCTCAGCAGACACAACATCTTTATTTTATTTTATGTGGTGCTGAGGATTGAACCCAGTGCCCCGCGCATGCCAGGCAAGCACGTTACTGCTTGAGCCACATCCCCGACCCACTAGCTTTATGTTTTATATTATGAATAACATGTGAATACTAAATGCCGCAGGACAGCTTTTATGTTAGTTTTAGATGTTATAGGATGGATATTGTATTACGATTAAAGGCTACTGTAGAGGAATTATATTAGATTTAAAAATGATATTATAGCTATAATATTAATATTAAACTGCATAGGTCAGTTATTTTATTAGTTTTAGATGCTACATTATGAATATTAGTGTCAAAAGGCCACAGGGCAGGTATTATTTCAGATTTAGAGGCCACAATATTGATATTTTATTAATAACCACAGGAAGCTATTTTATTAATTTTAGATGCTATAGTACAGAAATTAGTCTTAAGGATCAGATGGCAGATATTAGATTTAGATGATCTCTAGTGTGTATTTCATATTAATATTAAATGTTATAGGGCAACTATTATATCAGCTTCAGATGGTATAGTTTGTGCATCATATAACTTAAGGCAATTAAGCAGATATTGTTAATTTTAGATGCTATAAAGATATCATACTAGTACTAAAGGCCACAGATCAACCATTATATATTAGCATTTGGTGTTATACTGTGGATATATATTAATATTGAAGGTCACATGACAGCCATTGTATTAGTACTATGGGCCACAGTATATTTATTTTATTAATATTAACATCTACAAAAAGTTAGTTTAGGTGTGTGATACTATGGATTTTACATTAATAATAAAGACCAAATTGCAGCTATTACATTACTTTTAGATGCTGTTTTATGGATACCATATTAGTATTAAAGCCTAACGTGCAATGATTATGTCAGTTTTAGATGTTTTAGGTTGGATATTATATTAGTATTAAAGAAGACAGGGCAGCTATTGTATTCATTTCAGATGCTATATAATATGGTCATTATTATTAAAAGCTTTTTGGCAACTATTAGGTTAATTTTTGAGCCCATAATATGTATATCATGTTAGAATTAAAGTCCACAAGGCAGTTATTATATTCTATTTTTATGTTATAATCTGGTTATTTTATTAGTACTAATGTCCTCAGGGAACTTATTACAATAATTTGAGATGTTATAGTGAGGATAAAATAATAATACTAAATATATAGGTAGAAAATATAACAATTTTCAATGCTATCTTATAATATTAGTATTCAAGGTCATGGGGTGGCTAATATAACAGTTTTACATGCTATAAGATAGATATGATATTAGTGTTAAAGGCCACAATGAAGTTACTGTATCAGTATTACCTAATAATGTGGATAAGATATTAGTATTAAAAGATACAGGGCAAATATTATATCAGTTTTAAATATTATAGTACGAATATCATATTAGAATTAAAGGCCACACAGGACAGCTGTTACATCAGTTCTGGATGCTCTAGAAGAGATATGATAGTAGTATTAAAGGCCACAAGGCAATTATTATGCCAATTTTAATTGCTACTGTGTGTATATTTTATGAGTATTAAAGGTCACGGGATGCTTTTCTATCAATTTTAGATGTGAAAGTAAGGATATTATTTTAATATTAAAAGCCACATGGAAGCTACTATATTAGTCTTATAGGTATTATATAGATGTTATATCAATATTACATGTCACAAGGTAGCTATTATATTCATTTTATATGTCCTAGTATCGATGTTATATTAAAATGTAAGAGCATGTGAATACCATATTAGTGCTAAAGGCCATAAAGCAGATATTATAGGAATTTCAGGTAAAATTTTATGGATATCATTTTAGTACTAATGGTACTAATGAAAAATATTATATTAATGTTGGATGTTATAATACAAATATCATAGTAGTATTCAAAGCCACAGGACAGCTATTATATTAGTTTTAGATGCTATAGTATGGATATTATATTAATATTAAAGACCATATGGAGCTATTATAATAGCTTTGGAGCCACAGTATGGGTATAATACTAATATTAAATATACCATTTTAGTTATTATATCAGCTTTAGATGCCACAATATGGATATTATATTAAAGTTCACAGGGGAGTTATTATATCAGTTTTGGTTCCATAGTACAGATGATAATATATTAGTATTAAAAGACCACAAGGCAGCTGTTATTTCACTTTTAGAGGCCACATGATTGATATTATATTCATATTAAAGGCCATAGGACAGCTATTATATTAGTTGTAGTTACTATACTATGAATATCATCATAGTATTAAAGGACATAGTGCAGGTATTATATTAGTTTTGGATGCTATAGTATTGATATCATAATAGTATTAAACTAATTTTGGATACTATACTATGGATATTATATTAGTACAAAGAGCCAAAACGCCACTATTATATTATTTCTGGATAGTATAGTATTATTTTAGTTACGTTTTTTACCTTTGTATCTCAAATTTCTGACAAGAACATTTTTAGAGAATGAAAATTTTATTTGGCACTCACAGTTTCCAAGGTTTCAGCCCATAAAAGGCCAACTCCATCGTTGTGGAGGAGGAAAGCCACTCAGAATGTGGCAAACAGGAAGCAGATACAGAAATCTGCTCATCAGGAACAAATACACCTCAAAAGAATGCCCCCAGTGAACCACCTCCTCCAGCCACACACTACCTTACTACAGTTTCCACCCACTTAAACCCTCAGTGGATTAATGGACTGATTGGGTTAAGGCTCTCATAACCCAATCATTTCATGTCTAAACTTTCTTGCATTTTTTTACACATGACATTTTGAGTGACATCTCATATCTAAACCATAATATTCTGCTCCCAGCCCTCAAAAGTTCATGCTCATCTCACAATGCAAAATACATTGAGTCCATTGCCAAGAGTCTAGATGTTCTTCAGTTTCAGAATTCCCCAAAAGTCCAATTCCAAAGTCTCTTCTGAGATTCAAAACAAAATCACAGCGTGAAAACCCCTGTAAAAATCAATACACACACACACACACACACACACACATTCAATATATAATGGCACAGAGTAAACATTTCCATCCTACAAGGGAGAAATAGGGGCATAGAGAGAGGCACGGAACAAAAGCAAGACCAAAATCCAGCTGGGCAAACAAAACCTGTATTTTCACATCTAGCATCTAAGGCATATGGAATTGTGATATTCTATCCTAAGTGCCTGGGTAACTCCACTCCTATGGTTTTGTTAGTAGCAGTCTATGTGGCCTCTTCTTGGCCTGTCTCTGCTCAATTCCTTGAGTTTCCTTGGCAGATGTTCCATGATACTTGTATCCCTTAATCTCAGAGATCTCCAATGCAGTTTCAGCTTCCTTCTCATTAATTCATTCATCAACCTCTCAGGGGCTACCTGCAGAGTCTCCAACCCTGTTACACTTTGCCTGGTCTCCCAGGTTTTCCTTTGACATCTCCATGGATGCCTCTATGACCCCCTTAGTCCAGCGTCTTTCAACCCTACAGAACTAGCACCACATGGTTGATGCCAAGTTCCCACCATGTCAAGCAGTAGTCAAGCCTCCTGAGACCATGGTTTCAGCAGCCTGGAGGTGCCTGAGCCTCTAAGCATGGTGAAACAACTTCCTGGGCTCCTTCTGCAAACAAGATGAGGATGGTCTTGCAGATTCCTGAGATGCCTTCAGGCCAACTTTCCTGTTGTCTCTGAGTAAAATATTTAGCATATCTTTTGTGGTTCTAATTTCTTTAACAACCACAACTTCCTTTGTTAGCCTCAGTTTGCCTCACACTTTTCTGGCAAAACTGCAAGTTATGATGATATACCTAGCCTAGTTATCTCATTAGATTAGAAGCCAGCTTGTCACAAGTTATGAAGGATTCATTTCTGTTTTCTGTAAAAATATCAGGATGTCTGTATGGCCTGGCCATTAGTTGGTGTTGTAAAGCTGATTGGAATGCCTGCCCGTGCCCTGAACTCACCCAGGTCCGGTTTTCCCTGACCATATAACAACCCTTTCCTAAACCTTAGTGATGCCTCATAAATTCTGGCCCTCCCTGGCCAGATAATGACCCTCTCTGAGTCTCTAAGATCTCCATAAATTCTGATGCCGGGCCAGCAAAAATGTAAACTTGTGTTATGCTCTTCAGAATGTTGTTATCTGTAACCCCCCCCCCTTTGTGTAACTTTTTGGGCTATAAAACTGGGCCACAAAGAAGCCTCGGGGCTGTCCTTGGCTCCCAGGATTTTGAGGGGCAAGGCAGCCCGGCCGGTCGAAATAATAAGCTTGCTTTAATTTGATTTTAATTGGAGTCAGTGGTCTTTTCTTGCGTCGTGGTCTAACATTTTGGAGTTCCCCAGCGAGATGACCCTGCCCGACCAGACCACGAGAGCAGACTGCTGGAAATTCTGAAGCTGGCCTTTGCTCCAGGGCTCCGGGGTGCGCAACTTGAGATGTTCCAAGGCCTCGGAGTGAGCCTTTGGTCCAGGAGCACTGCAGTGAACTGCTGCACTAAAACTATCAGCAAGCACCTGGGGGAGGAGGCCTCCATAGGTAAGTGGCGCCTTTAAAACATCTGGTATCCGGTTAAGGGAGATCTCTTCTGATGACAGAGAGGTGGCCTGGCGAGGCTCACATATACTCCTGTCCGGACAGTAATGAGAAATCGTTCTGTCTTCTGTTCTGTTCTGTAGGGAATTCCTCTGGAAGGGTAGAGAGGTGCCGACGGGCACGCATGCACTCCTACCCTGGAGCTTTAGCAAGACGTTGCATTGCTCCTCTGTTTTTCTGTTTCGGCGCTGGGTTTCTGTTTTCTTGTGTTTTGTTCTGTGTCCTATATGTTTGTTGTTTGTTTGTTTTTGTGCGTTTTGTTGTGTGATTTCTGTGGTAAAAACTTAAGGATATTGGATGTGAAAATGGGTAATAAAGCAAGTAAGCCTGACACCCCTTTGGACTGTGTTTTAAAGAACTGTGATGAACTTTACCCCCCTTTGTTAAGCAGGATGAGAGAAGCCCCTAGCTGGCTGCTTGAAGCACCTCCAGTGCAGAGGGCAATGCCTGCTGGGGACCTAAGAACTGAGTATCTCCCAGGTTAAGAGAGTCACAACCTTTGGGCAGAGTCCCCGGTGTTTCTCCTTTGTTAGTAAAGCAATAAAACTCCCTTTTTCTTTTTCTCAAAACCCTGTCCTCATTATTAAATTGGCATTAATTGGCTCTAAGGTCAGGAATCGAACATTCAGTTACAAATTTTGATACCACCGCGCCCCCCCCCTGAACTTTCTGAGAACCGACTACTGAAATGTTAAGAGATGGAGTGTGCTTGAGGTGGAATCCTGTAAGTAATAGGAGGGACTGAGGGACTCCCAGCAGCTGCCGAAGCCCTGTTGCTTGGGGATTCCTTCCTTCTTTCCCTGCACTATAAGGATTATGCCACCTCTATCTTCTTGAAAAGAGAAAAAGAAAAAGGAGACACTTAATGCAGTAAAGTCACCATGGAGACCCTTGATTTTATATTTCAGGTTGCCCCTCTGTGAAAATATCTGGTCCCCTTGTGGGGACATCTATGGTGCCACTGGTGTAGGAGATTTTTCTCTTATCTGCTCTGTTTTAAAGGTTTCTGTCTGTCAGCCATAGTCTGGAGCTCCTCTCTATCTGTCCTGTGTCTCTGTTTCTGGCCCTTTAAGACATGTGCAATAGTGTGTTGATATTATAAATTGTTTCTTGGGAATGATCTTGGCTGAATGTGTGTCTAAAAGATGATGTTTTATTGTAACAATGTGGTATCTGAATGGGTTTTTGATGCATTGCATAATGCTGCAGTTAAAAGTTGGGTTTAGGTAATTGTTTAGTTTATGATTTCAGATAATTCATGCCAGAGAACTTAAATACTTAGGATGGAAAACTAAAGAACTCTACTTCCAAGTTGGCAAGTAACTTCCTAAGCATTCAGTCTTTTTTTCACCAATTTTGAATTGGGTAGCCTGGGAAAATGTTACTGTGTGTACCAGTGCATTAATTTGGACAAGGATAGTAAATCATAGTATGGTATCTGTTGACAAAACAAGATGTAAAGATATAAAATTTTGTGAATTGTATCTTAAACTTGTATCATAATTTTCAACATTCGAACCTGAAAATTATGAGTTATAGTTAAAATGCCTTAGGCCTGAGGTGTCTGCTCAGAATAGCAGTTTTTCCCTGCTCCTTCAGACCTCAGCCAGGACTTATGTTGAAATGCAAATGAAAGAAGCCTGCAAGCTCAGTAGGAGACTAATCTGAGACCTAAGGAAAAAAAAAAGTAAATTGTATGGTATTTACTAATTACTGGCCAGTCATTTTTACTAGGACTCTTGTTTTTTTCCTTAGATTCTGTATTTTTTTGAGCTCATGATTTTGACCCTACAGACCTAGGTTAATGTTTTTCTGATCAGTCCTATCTTTGACCAACTGTGGAGTTTTTGAAACATTGCAATGGAGATTTCACCTGCGAAAAGTTACTAAGGCCTTTACTATTGTTATGTGTGCACACTTGTGTTATGTGTTATATGTCTATATATACATATGTCCATATATCATATATATGATATACAAATTAACATATATAAGGAGCGCTCATAAAAAACAAATTAAAAAAAATGGATCCAAAGATCTTTAATTCATGTGATTTAAATGGTTCAATTTAAATTGGATAAACAAATAAAAATAAATGTCTTTAAAATTTAAGCTTACAAGTTTTTCTAGGTGTTCAAAAAACTCATAAAATATTAATGTCTATAAAATGTCTAATATGCCTTGGTTCTAGGACTTTTCCTTCAACAAAAAAAAAAATGGTTTACACTGTTCAATACATTTGTCTAATATTTTGATAAGATAAGTAAAGTAAATTTGGTATGGGATTACTCATTCATGAGTACTTTTGTTAGATATCTGATTGATTTACTAAGGTCTGTATAAGATTGTACTAAGGTCTGTATAAGATTGTAAAAATCAGTCATGTGTTAAAGAGACAAAAATTTGTTAAAACATAAGTTTACCAATAACATTGTGTTTATTAAGTTTTATTTTTTTCCTAGAGCAAGCAACCATAAAAATTAAACAACTGGTTAAATAAGAACTGTTATTTTAGAGCATTGTACTGCCATTTCTTTAAAAGCTAAACTTGGTTAATGTAGAAACATCAATGTAATTGTGATGCTATTAATGTGCTCATATCTTCCAGGTATACAAGTCTGTAAGGTAGAAACTTTGAAAGAGCATTATATCAAGCTGATGTTCAGAAGTTGTATGGTAAAAAAATATATTGGGGATTTATTTACCTGTTATCAATAAGATATGTAAAGTTTTGTTACTTCTTACATTGGGGAACAATTTAAATGTATTTTTAAGTTAATGAGAGCCTAATCTATGTAAAGGTTAAAAACCTTCAGCCTTTCTTTAATTCATGTTTTAAATGTGATATCATATGGTGTTAGCTAATGTTCATGTGACCTCAAACAATTTATGTAAACTTTGTAAAATGATAATTAAAAATACAAAGATCAGCTTTAGAACTAAAACACTTAAGATTTATAAAGAGCCCTGCCTTACCTGAGATGAGGCTCTGTGTCTCATCTTACTACATGTGAGAATGAGTATGAAAACAACAGTAGGCCAGATTTTAGTTCATTTAAAGTTATGTTCAGAAGTTTGTTTTTTTGTTGTTTTTTTTCTGTCAAGATTACTAGGATCTCAAACAGGGGATATAATGTATAACTCAGCCAAAAATTTAGGGTAGCTGTTACACAAACTGTTTTTAACTCTTGTTAATTTTATTTTGTGATTTCCTTATAAGTGATCTAAATATTCCCTGTTAGTGTTTTACAGAAGTGTTGCTTTAAGAACACAATGTGGGTTAGTTTGAGATAATAAGCCATCACCTACAAGATAGATGGGATAATACAGATCCCAATTAATAAAAAGATGAATAATTATAAAGTTATAGACATTAAAGCCCAGTACTCTTAATATAAGGCTGTTAAAATTTATTTGCTGGATGTTTAAGTTTTTAAATTGAAGTTAAATTAAAAGGGCCAGAAAAATCAATATTTGGCTCTTGCCCTCTGAGTCAGTCTGAATCCAGGGAACAGGGGACTTCTCTAAAGAGCTTTGCAACTCTGGGCCACATAACCTCCCGATCAGGGAGACTAATGAGACCACTGGAGAACAGAAGCCAATCAGTGCATTTGCTATGAAGAGTAGAGTCATCAGAGAAGGGAGACATCCCTGATGCTTCCGAGGGAAGCGACATGGTCAAGCAAGACCTAGACACATCCTAGCGCAAATGGCACTAGCAGAACTGAGAAGTTTCCCCAGGAATGACTCCCATAAAAGCTCAGCTGACTGTTAACAATAGATAGAAACAAAAGTCAGTTTGACTGCTTCATCTTAAACACTTAGCAAAGACATTAAAATCAAAATACAGCCATTCCTGGGCATTTTAAATAATAATAATAATAATAATAATAATAATAATAATAATAATAATTTAAGGTATACACTTTATGTTAGCCTTCCAAAATAAGTAAGACTGGAGGCTACAAAGAAGGATTCTCAGACAGAAATGCCTGATAACTATAAAAAGAGACTATCAAGAGGAGCTGCCAGAGACAGAAGTTTTTAGTTTAAGGCCTACAGATATTCCTAACCTACACAGGTAGGCTTCATGTTTGCTAGTATGATTATCCAGCCCTGAGTAACAGAATTAAAGGTTTCTCTATTAGACACAGAGCTCATACTAGTAAAAGAATTTTGCAAGATCAGATGACATTAAATTATTAAACTGTATCTTATGGGGAAGGACATCTGTAACACTAAAAGTTAAATGTTATGCTTATAGTCCTGATAACTGGGAAGGTTAAAGCCTGGTGAGGGAACTTCTATACAGTGACATGTTCCAGCTGCTGCAACATTACTCAGTACTCAGTACTCATGGTTTTTGTTTCTCTCATAGAAGCACCCATACCCAGATGTGACTTTACAACCTGTTCCTCCCCAACCAGACTTCAAACCAAACCGACTTCTAAAAGACAACTCATGTCCCTCACGCCATGCCCCCTCAGGTCACCCTCTCTCAGCTCAGAAGAAGCCAAAATGAGTGACGCCTCTCTTCTTACAACAATGGAGCCAAAAATAAATAGATTAACAATATAAGTAATTAATTAAGTCAGGTAAAATCAGGGAGACCGGTTTTGGGTGAGTTCTAAAAATTTGGAGACTGTTACCTGAAGGATTAAAATTCCCTCAGTGCTCTTCCCCTCCTTATCAAAGATTTGAAAGGGACACATCAGAAAAGGGAGGAATGATATACCTAGCCTAGTTATCTCATTAGATTAGAAGCCAGCTTGTCACAAGTTATGAAGGATTCATTTCTGTTTTCTGTAAAAATATCAGGATGTCTGTATGGCCTGGCCATTAGTTGGTGTTGTAAAGCTGACTGGAATGCCTGCCCGTGCCCTGAACTCACCCAGGTCCGGTTTTCCCTGACCATATAACAACCCTTTCCTAAACCTTAGTGATGCCTCATAAATTCTGGCCCTCCCTGGCCAGATAACGACCCTCTCTGAGTCTCTAAGATCTCCATAAATTCTGATGCCGGGGCCAGCAAAAATGTAAACTTGTGTTATGCTCTTCAGAATGTTGTTATCTGTAACCCCCCCCCCTTGTGTAACTTTTTGGGCTATAAAACTGGGCCACAAAGAAGCCTCGGGGCTGTCCTTGGCTCCCACGATTTTGAGGGGCAAGGCAGCCCGGCCGGTCGAAATAATAAGCTTGCTTTAATTTGATTTTAATTGGAGTCAGTGGTCTTTTCTTGCGTCGTGGTCTAACAATGATCCTGATTATCACAGTAAATTTGGACAAAAGTTGCCAGCAATATTTTTGTCATTGCCTAAATGCTTTGCTGCCTTGAAATTACCACCCACCAGATTACTTACACTATCACCTTTAAATTCAGCCTCCCAGAAAGTCTCAGTACAAACCAATATATACACAACTTCTTAGCCAAAATTTAACAAGAATGGCCTCTCATTCTACTTCCAATAGAGTTCTCTTCTGAAACCTCACAAGTCCAGTCTTTACTATCTGTACTCCAATTAGCATTACAGACTTCTGGGCTCCCACCAGAACCCCCCATTAAAATCCACCTACAACATTCTAAAGATTCAGCTTGCGTCTCTAAACTTTTCAAAATTTCTTCCCCCAAAAAAACAGCATCCAGGCTTCTGAACACCATGTGACCATGTGCTGTTATTCAGAGCAATTAATCCACTCTAGGTACCACCTTGTATTTTAGTTAGCTTTTTCTGCCACTATGATGAAAAGACCTGATAAGAAAAACTTTAGAGGAGGAAAATTTTATTAGGTGTTCATAGTTTCAGAGGCCTCAGTCCAAATATGACCAACTGCATTGTTCTTGGCCCAAGGTAAGGCAAACATGATCATGGCCAAAGGGTATGAAAGAAGCTGCTCAGGGCATGGCAAAGAAGAAGAAAGAGATACCTGCTCACAAAGAACAAAACATAAACCCCAAAGGCATGTCCCCAGTGACCCATCTCTCCAGCCACACCCTAAATTTACACCCATCCTAAATTAATAGCCTCTGGTTAAAAACCACTTAATCCCAATATGTGAGTTAATGCACTAATTAGGTTAAAGCTCTCATAACCAAATCTTTTGACATCTCAACTTTTTTTCCATTGTCTTACACAAGGGTTTTTTGGGAATTTCATAACAGGTATGAAATGCCAAAGTTTAGCTACTACTATTAGATGCTGTAGTAATGGATATCATATTAAAGATAATAGGGCAGCATAGATGTTATGATGGAGACTATATCAGTATTAAAGGTCACAGGGCAGATAATACATCAGTTTTCGATAACAGTATGCCTATTATGAGTGCTAAAGGCCACACTGCAGATATTATATTAATATAAGATGCCATAGTATGAATAACATATTCATATTAATTGCCACATGGCAACTATCATATTATATTCAATGCTCTAGTATGGATATCATATTAGTATTGGGGGTCAGGGAAACTACTGTGTCACTTTTAGATTCTCTAGTGTGGTCATCGTATTAGGATTAAAGACAATAAGGCAGCTATTATATTAATTTTAGAGCCCACACAATAAATAGAACATAAACTTAAATGCCACACGGCAGCTATAGTATGATTATCATATTAGTATTAAAAGCCACAGGGCAGCTACTATATCAATTTTAGGTGATATATGTTGGTATCACATTAGTATTAGTTTGAAATGCTCAAATATGGATATCATATTTATATTGAAGGCCACAGGAAAACTATTATAGCAATTTTAGATGATATAATAAGAATATCATAGTATTAAAGACCACAGCTCAGCTATTTTATTAGTTTTAGATGCAATAGCATGTATATTCCATTAATATTCAAAGACACATAGAAGCTATTGTATCAGTTTTAGAACAAATAGCCTGGATACTGTATTAGTATCAAAGGCCATAGGGAGCTATTATATTAACAAGTTATATTAGTCTTGAAGCCAAAGTTCCGCTATTATAATAGTTTAAGATGTTATGTTATTATTATTACCTTAATTCAAAGGCCACTGGGGAGCTCTTACTGTTAGTTTTAGATGTTATACAATGGAAATATATACTAGTAAGAAAGCCCATAGTGCAGCTCTTGGCAGCTCTTATATTACTGTTGGATGCTACACCACAAAAATTATATTAATATTAAAGGCCACAGGGCAGATGTTATACCAATTTTAGATACAATAGTATTAATATTATAATAATTAGAAAACCAAAAAGTAGATATTATATTAGTTTTAGCTGTTACATTTAGATATTATATATGTATAAAATGCCACAGGGCAGCTAATATATTAATATAAGATGCTACAGTATGAATATTACATCAATGTTAAAAGCCACTGGACAGGTATTATATTGATTTTGGATACTATAATATGGATATCATGTTACTATTAAAATATTATAATGTGGCTATCATATAATTATAAATTTATTATATTATATTAATTTTAGATACTACAGTATGTACGTTAACATAATATTCACAAGGCAGAATTAGTTTTACATGGTATATTATAGGAATAAGTATAGGACACAGAACACCTGTTTTATCAGTTTTTGATACTATAGTATGGATGTTATATTAATATAAAGGCCACAGCATAGCTATTATATCAAATTTACATGTTATATTAGGCTTTAAATACTATATTATGACCATTATATTAGTAGTAAAGTCCACAAGGCAGATATTATATTAGTTTTAGATGCTATTGTATGGATATTACATTCATATTTAAGGCGACAGGACAGATTATATTTGCTTTAGAACTCACAGTATGGATATAGTTGAATGCAAAGTTCAGCTATTGTGTTAGTGTTACATGTCACAGGCCAAGTATGATATTCATTTCAGATGCTATGGTATTAATATCACATTCAGGTAAAGGCCTCAGCGCAGCTATTGCAAAAGTTGTAGATGCCATCTTATGGGCATCATATTAGCATGAAAGTGACATTGAAGCCATTACATTGGTTCTGGAAGCCACACTGTGGATATCATATTAATGTTAAAGGCCACAGAAATTTTTTTTTATTAGTTTTCCAGGTCACACTTTGGATAATACATTAATAATAAAGGAAACAGGTCAGTGATTTAGTCAGTTTTATTTGCAGTAGTATCTACATCATTTTTAACATTAAAATTCACAGAACAGCTATTATATCAATATTAGATGCTCTACTAAAGGTGTTATATTAATGTTAGAAGCCACAGGGCACTAATAATATTAATTTTCAATGCTATTGTGTGGATATCATGTTAGAATTAAAGATCATGGGGCAGTTCTTATATTAGTTTAGATGTCACAGTATGGATATTGTATTAAAATTAAAAGTCACAGAGCACCCATTCCATTAATTTTAAGATCTATAATATCTATATCATATGAATTATAAATTTTAGAAGAAAGCTATTATATTATTATCAGATACTATAGTATAATTATTATAGATTATGAATATTATATTAATATAAAAGGCCACATAGAAGCTACTATATTAGTTTTAGATTTTATAATATGGATATTACATTGGTATGAAAAGCCATAGTTTAGTAGTTTTATTTTATTAGTTTTAGAATATATAGTATCAATAATATATTAATATAATCACCAGAGGGTAGCTATTATATTAGTTTCAAATATAATACTGATCACAAGTTCAAGGCCTGCATCAACAACTGAGGAGGCCCTAAGCAACTCAGTGAGACCCTGTCTCAATTTTTGTTTTTAAAAAAGGGGTGGTGTGGGGCTGCTCAGTGGCAGAGACTTGCCTTGCAAGTGTGAGGCACTGAGTTCGATCCTAGCACCACATAAAAACAAATAAAGGCACTGAGTCTACATACAACTAAACAATTTTTTTAAATGAGGGTGGTGGTGTTGGCTGGGATGTAGCTCAGAATTGCTTTGGCTTAAATTGCCAACACCAAAAATAAAAAATGACTGGGCAGCTATTATATCAATTTTTGAAGCTATAGTTGGGTATCATAATGGTATTAAAGATTACTGGGCAGTTATTGTATTAGTTATATATTCTATACTATGAATATCATACTAGCATTAAACACCATCATGTAGTTATTTTATTATTTTCAGATGCTATGGTATGGATACTATATAAGTATTAAACACCACAGAATAGCTCTAAGGCCAGTTTTAGATGCTATATGTGGATGCTATATATGGATATCACATTAGAACCAAAAGCCACAAAGCAGCTATTATATCAGTTTTCAATGCAATATTATGTTTAACATATAATACAAAAGGCCATAGAGCAGCCATATCAGATTTTGATACTATAGGATGGACATGATAATAGTGTTAAAGACAACAAGGCAGCTATTATGTTACTTTTATGTGCTGCAATATAGATATCATATTAGCTATGAAGGCCACAGGGCAAATACTATATCAGTTTTATTTTTATTTTATTTTTTTGGTATCAGAGATTGAACTCAGGAGAACTTGACCACTGAGCTACATCCCCAGCCCTATTTTATATTTTAGTTAGAGACAGGGGCTCACTGAGTTGCTCAGCACCTCAGTTTTGCTGAGACTGGCTTTAAACTCATGATCCTCCTGTCTCAGCCTCCTGAACCACTGGACCACTGGGATTACAGGTGTGTGTCACTACACCTAGCCCTATATCAGTTTTAGATGCTATATTATGGATATCAAACTAAAATCAGAGGCCTCGGAGCAGCTGTCATATCAATTTTAAACGCTATATTAGTCTTAAAGGACACATGGCAGCCACTTTATCAGTTTTTGATGCTCTTGCATGGATATCATATCAGTATTGAAGACCATGGGGCAGGAATTATATCACTTTTAGATGTAAGAGTATGAATATTCTTTAGTATTATATTATTATATTAACTTGAAATGCCATTATTTTATTTTATTAATTAATGGATATCATTTTATTATAAAAGGCTACAGTGCAGCTATTTCAATAGTTTGGGAAGCTAGAGCACGAATATTATATTCACATTAAAGGCTAAAGGGAAGCTAGTACATTGATTTTACATGCACTGTTCTATGGATACCATAATAATATGAAAAACACAGGGCAGTTATTATATTAGCTTAAGATCTAATAAGATGGATATTACATCAATATTAAAATCCACAGAGAATGTATCATATTTTTTCATATGTTATAGTATAGATATTATATTAGTATTAAAGATCACAGGGAAGCTCAGTATTAGTTTTAGAGTTCATACTATGGATATGATGTTGGTATTAAAGAAAATAGTGCAACTCTTATATTATTTACAAGGATAAAGTATGGATACTACATCAGAACTATAGGCCACAGGACTGCTATTTTATTAGTTTTAAATGCTATAATGTGGATATCACAAAAAATTGAAGGTCACAGAGCAGGTATTTTATTCATTTTAGATGCTGTAGTATGGATTTTATATAGTATTAAAAGGCCACAGGGAAACTATCACTTCAATTTTAGGAGATACAGTGTTGATATTATTAAAGGCCATAGGGCAGCTAGTATATTAGATGTGATATGTGGATATTGTATTAATATAAAAGGCCACAGAAGAGCTATAATATTACCCTTAGAGGCCACAGTATAGTTATAATATTAATAATAGTGTCACAGGCAGCTCCTATAGTACTTAGTATAGGTGCTGTAGTATGCACACCATAATTAAAGCCCAGTCAGGCCGTGGCACATGCCTGTAATTCCAGTGAGTTAGGAAGCTGACGCAGGAGAATTACAAATTCAAGTCCAGCCTCAGCCACTTAGTGAGTCCCCAAGTAATTTATCAAGACCCTGTGTCAAAATAAAATAAATAAATAAATAAAGAGGGCTGGGGATGGGGTTAAATGCCTCTAGTATCAATTCTTATTACCAAAAAAAAAAAGGTATTAAAGCCAAAACTTCAGTAATTATATTAGTTCTATATTATATATGTATTTATGTATATATATATATATATATATATATATATATATATATATATCTTATTAGTATTAAGCTATTATACTCATTTTAGATACTATAGTTTGGATATCATATTACTATTAAGTGCAAGAACTATAGGCATTTTGTTAAATTATTTTAACTTTAGATGCTATAGTATGGATACCATAATAGTATTAAAGTCCACAAGGCAGCTATTATATTACTTTTAGATGACATAGTATAGAGATTTTATTAAATTTAAGGCTAAAGGTCATAGGACTGATATTATATCCATTTTAAATGCTATATATTATAGATATCATATTATATGGATATCATATTGAAGGCCACAGAGTAGATATTATATCAATTTAAGATGCTATAATAAGGTGTCATATTGGTATTAAAGGATACAGGGCAGCTATTATATCAGTTTTAGAGACAATCGTATGAGAACTACATTAGTTGCCACAGGGTAGATATTATATTAGTTTGAGATGCTATAGCATGGATATTAATTTTGTATTAGAAAACTACAGGCCAGCTATTATTTTAGTTTTGGATTCTATAGTTTGGATATATTATTAACATTAGAGGTTACAAGGGAGTTATTATATTAGTAATAGTATTAAACCTCAGAACAGTTATTATATTAGTTGTACTTACTATAGTATAGATATTACTTCAATATTAAAGCCACATATCAGGTATTATATTAATGTAAATGCTGTAGTATGGATATTATACTAATATTAAAGACTACAGCAGAACTATATTGTCCTAATTGTATAATATTCTGTATTTGTTGGTGTTTTTTAATATACTAAAGGAACAACTTTGCAGCAAGATAAGAAACAAAGTATTCAACTTACAAAAAAGCAAAAAGAGACTGGGGATGTGAAGTGGCATGCCCCTGGTTTCCATCCTCATATCTTTTTCTTAGTTATCAATACTGTGCTGCCTTTCTTAAAGAGAGAAACCTGACTTTTTCTTCTCTGTTTCTTCCATAACTCTCAATTCCTCTCAGGCCTTCTTTTCTCCAGTGTCCCAGCTGTGTTCCCCAAGGATGGGCCATAACATCTGTACTCAGGTCAAACTCCAGCCTAGGCTTCTGGATTCGTGGGTATCACAGGCTGCCATACCTACTTGTTTCTGATTTGGAAGTTGTTCCTCCTGAACCCATAAGAATTTTCTACTTAAAGATTTGACTGTCTTTTTGAAAGCATTTTGATGTTTCTTTTGACACCAACCATAGTAAATATCTCAGTTAGAAAACAATATTTTTTGTTACTAGCATCCCATACATGTTTTTGTTTTGACTGATTTTGTTTCTATGCTTGCCATTTACTCCTTCATTCATTCACTTATTTATTTCACAGTTCTGGGAATTCAACCTCAGGCATCACACACTCCAGGGAAAGTCTCCAGCCCTGGAGAGTAAGCAGTTCAAGGTACAGAAGGTTTTGGGTTTCCCAACAACTCTAACCCTAGAAAATACAGGCTGAGGAACAAAAATTTGGTTTTCTTCTTTAAACAGGAATAATAGAATTCTTTGATATCCATGTTCATTTTTTAAGAAATTTTCCTGTGAATAGGGTGGCTGAGATGGGAGAATATTATCGTGGGCAGCCTAATAAAACCCTGTCTCAAAATTAAACATTAAAGAGGCTGGGGCTGCAGGTACTGTTTACTTGGGTTCACTTCTTAGCTTCATAAAAAATAAAATTATTTTGTGCTTTTTCTCTCTCTTTTATTTCCCTGTTTAATGCTGTATTTATTCCAAAAGAAAGAGAAACAACTTTCTTCTCTGTCCATGATTTTTTGTTCCTTTCTCTCCTTTTTCTCCTCAGTTTTCTACTGTGTTGGATGATCATAGGCTTATGCTTCTGCACTCACATGACCCCAACCTCACTTTCTGGAAAAGCTGGTGCACAGGCTAAAATTGCTGGCACCATAGGCTACCACACAGACATTTCTTCTGGAACCAACTTCCCTTAAATTCTCCACTACCTAAAAATTTTGTAGGTTAATCCCATTCCCAATATTTTTCCTTATATTGTTTTCTGGTTGTTATTCATAATCTACTAATTTATACTGCAGTCCTGAAAATCTATTCCTAGGCATAACAAATCCCAGGGAATGGCTCTATCACTGAGCTCCATCCTCAGCCATTGGAGTTTTGCACCTCAAGGTAGAAGAGACTCCATGTTCCCCAACAATGTAAATCTTCCAGGGTGAAAATCAGCATGAGAGATCCTCAACTTTTCCTTCATGATATCTTCCATGACTTTCCATTCTTCTCAGCTTTTCCTTTTCTCCTCAAAGTCCTGGCTGTGTTCCTCTGAGCTCCTCTTCTATACCTGCATTCATGCACTCTCCTAGTTCAACCTTATGGAATTGCTGATACCACAGGCTTCTCCTCATGCCTGAATCTGATTATTAAGAGATTATATTCTAACTTTTACTTTGATATTTCTTTTGATACCAACCACAGATAACTTCTCTGCTTGAAAAAAAAAATATTGCAGGCTACAAGCATCCCATAAATGTTTTTGTTTTGCCTTATTATTTTTCTGTTGTTTTTTTGGTTGCCATTCATTTACTCATTTATATTGCACCTTGGGAATCCAATCCCAGGCATGACACTTTCCAAAGATAGTCAGGCTGGAGAATACGTAGATGGCATGTTTAAAGTGATCCAGGGAAGCAATGCCAGAACCCATCTCAAAATAAAACAAAACAGGGCTGGGGATATGGCTCAAGTGGTAGCATGCTCCCTGGTATGCGTGAGGCCCAGGTTTGATCCTCAGCACCTCATACCAACAAAGATGTTGTGTCCGCCGAGAACTAAAAAATAAATATTAAAAAAAAGAATTCTCTCTCTCTCTCTCTCTCTCTCTCTCTCTCTCTCTCTCTCTCTCTCAAAAAAAAAAAAAATAAAACAAAACAGGCAAAGACTGTGAAGTATCATGCATTTATGTCCAATCATACACATGAAATAAATCATTTCATTCTCTTATTTCTTATGTCTCTCCTTTGTGCTGCTTTTATTTTCTGGAGAAACTCAACTTTTCTCTGTTCCTTCTATGACTTTCTATTCCTCTCCTCATGGTCCTGACTATTCACTCAGGGCTGCCTGGTATACCTATACTTGTGTGAACCTACAGCCTCTTCTTCTGGAATCACTGTAACATAGGCTACCACAATTATCCATGTTTATTTTTGGAAGGTCAGAATCACGCACAAAATTTATCTTCAAAGATTTAACTTGTGTCCACTTGAGTACGTTGTGATATTTCTGATCACATCAAAATATTAAAACCTCCATTAGAAAAAAAAGTTCATATGTTACTAGCATACTGTAAATATTTTTTTGGCCTGACTTTATTTTTGGTTGCTGTTCATTCACTCACACAGTTACATTACATTTCTCAGAATCATGTCCTAGGCAACACACATGCCAGGTAATGTTCTAACACTGAACTCCATTCCCAGCCCTGGAGGTGAGCCAAGGAAAGACAGCATGAGGCACACAGAATTTATCTTGCTTAAAGAGGGAGCCTAGATTCCTTTGCTACCCATGTATTATATAAAATAAACTCTGCTCAGTGACAGGGACGTTAAGGATGAAGAATGGGAGCATGCTATGTGCATTGTGATTTGGGGCAACCTTGTGAACATTTAATGAAAATATTCCAGGAAAAATGGCAACACAAAAAGCTCTACTTTTCCTTCTCTGTTTTTTTCCATGAATATTCAATCCTATGTCTATTTTTATCCAAGGAGTCCCTGTTGTGTCCCCCAAGCTAGCCTCCTACACATATACTCTGGAGGTCCTCAGCAATAGCTCCTGCAACCACTAGAACAACATGCTATTATACAATTTAATTTCTATTGGTGAAAGGTCTGATTTTCTTCTAAATTGTTTTTCTTGACCATAAATGATATTTCTTTTCAAAATTTGATTTCTGTCATCTTTTTTTAAATATCTTTATTTTATTGTTATGTGGTGCTGAGGATCAAACATAGGGCTTCACACATGCTAGGCACTGAGCCACAATCCCAGCCCTGATTTCTGTCATCTTAATTACCTTTTGATATTTATTCTGACACCATTATTTAAATTTTTAAAAAATTTCTATAAGACAGCAGAATGCATTACAATTCTTATTACACATATAGAGCACAATTTTTCATGTGTCCGGTTGTATACAAAGTTTATCCACACCAATTTGTGTCTTCATGCATGTACTTTGGTTAATAATGGGGCACCAACCATTTTGAAACATTTACTGTAAAATGTTTTCACAGGTTAATAGTATCTCAAATCAATTGGTGTTTTATTCCTTCTCCCATCCATTCACTTTCCATATTTCTCTATCCTGATGCCTTTCTTCATGCAATAAAAATCAAACCTTAACTCTTATCACTAACCTTAAACCTCTATCCCATGCCATAAACCCTAACTTAACCCTGTCCCTAACCATATTGCTAATCCTAACACCAAAGCCAACCATTAACCTTAATCCTCTAACTCTAACCCCTAAGTCTAACCCTAAACCTTAAGTCTAATTCTCACCATAAACCTCTAAACATTTTCCTAACCTAACCCCAACCCTTTTCCCAACAGCAAAGCCCCAATCCAACCCCTAACCCCAACCCCTAACCCCAATCTTAATATAAACTCTAACACTACCTACCTGAATATGGCAGAGTTCCCACTTGAACTTATGGAAGCAGCAAGTGCCCAGGTGGCTTACAACTTCTAACATGGACACAAATGAGACATTCCATGACCCTCTTCTTTGAATCATTTGATGTAGTGGCTCACAGCAGCCAGAAAACTATTTAGTACTATCAATTCACCATAAAGCATATCTTTCAAACATATTTTAAATAATATATTTGAGCAAGAATATGACCACACACACAGGCAAAGGTAAGTGGTAAAGGGCTTGTAGCTGTTATGCCCTCCCCAGGCAGCATTCTGCCAGCACCTTCAACAACAGAGAGTCCTAAAACTCTATTTTTGTATGCTTCGTTAAGTACCCATGATTCATTAAATCATTGATCATTTGTTACCAGTTTAGCCTTCAGTTCCTCTGTTCTCCTTATATATGTGGGAAGGCTCAAGTTCAAACTCTGTAATGATGTTTTTTTTTTTTCCCACTGAACATGGTCATCCTGTGTTGCCCAGGAGCCCTAGACCATTAATCACCTCACTGGTTTCAGACAGACACATGGCTTCATAGATTGAAGAATGAGGAGCTAAGAGACAGGAAACTGAAGCAGAGACCAAGAATGTATTTCTTGGCACAGCAAGCCACAAAGTAGCTTCAAATTGACAAAGAACTTGAATATACACTTTTTACTAGTAAACATGAAAGATGATTAACAGGATATTGTATTAGTGTCATTATAGACATGCAAGTTAAAACTGCACTGAAATTTACTCACTTTTACTACTACTATTACTAATAATAAATAATAAATAATAATAAATAATAAAATAAAAGTATTTAAAAATAACAAGTGATTTGGGGCAACCTTGTGAATATTTCATAAAAATATTGCAAGAAAAAAGGCAATCCAAAAAATAAGCTCTACTTTTCCTTCTCTGTTTCTTCCATGAATTTTCAATCCTCTATTTTTATCCATGGAGTTCTTGTTGTGTCCCCCAAGCTAGCCTACTACACATATACTCCAGAGGTCCTCAGCACTAGCTCCTGCAACCACTGGGGCAATATGCTATTACACAATTTAATTTCTAATTGTGGAAGGTCTGATTTTCTTCTAAGATGAGCTCTACTTTTCCTACTGATTTTCTTCCAAGATAAGCTCTACTTTTGACTAAGGATGAAGAGAAATCAGCATTCTTTTATATACCTGTAACAATAAATAATGTGAAGCTTGTGTGTGGAATAGTTTGCTATTTCCTCAAAAAGTAAAAATAGAATTATCATACTACTCAACAGCTCCATTTCTATGTATTTAACCCCAAAGAACTGAAAGGAGGTATTAAAAGAAAAGTACATGTGTATACTTTCCATCTGTTAAAGTCATGAGAATGAGGGACAGGCTCATCATAGTATTAGGAAAAGAATTTTATGTATGAGTAAAAAAGGAGTGCTTTTTTCCCCAGTTGGGCAGGTAGTGAAAGTGAGGATTGATTGCCATGGAGAAACTTGCTGATGTCCTGATTTGGAGGTTAAGTGATGGTCACCTGAGAGTATCCATTCCTACATTGAGTAAAATACATTGCAGTGTTTTACATGGAGATACAAACCTGGCATAGCAATGACTAGTGGGGAATGTGAGTGAAAGGATACAGAGCATTTTGCACCACCAATGCAGGGTTCCTGTAAGTTTAGCACTATGAGAAAGTCAACTGCTTATTAAAAACCACCATGTCAATACTACGCCAGAAAAACAGACATCAGACTTTATTAGGGAAGTTGACTCTTATAAATCCAGCTCAGCCAAATCTCAGAAATACCATTGCAAGAAAATTTTTCATTACAAGCCACTGTGTGTGTGTGTGTGTGTGTGTGTGTGTTATATTAATATTAGAGGCTAAATGTTGGATGTTATATTAGTATAAGAAGATCACTTAGTGATTATTATAGTGATATAAAACCAAAGTGTTCATAGTAGATTAGCATTAAAGACCACAGTCTGGATATCACTGTGAAGGCAGTAAGGGTCCATGGTAAGTAAATATATTACTATTAGAGGCCATCTATTTACACTGTAAGCATACTTTGGGAAACAATGTGAATATCACATTAGTATTAAACAGCACAATGTGTATACTGTAATAATATCAATGACAAAAGGTCATGTATGCTTGTAATCCCAGAAGCTCATAAGGCTGAGGCAGGAGGAAGGTAAGTTCAACGCCAGCCTCAGCAACTAAGTGAGGCCTTAAGCAACTTAGAGACACCCTGTCTCATAAATAAATAAATAAATAAAAAGGGCTGGCATGTAGCTTAATGGTTAAGTGCCCCTGGATTCAATATCTAGTACAAAAAAAATGATCAACTATTATATTAGGACTAGATGCCTCTGTGAGGACATTGTATGTGTCATGAATGGCAGAGGATTCAATGAGGATATTATCTGCATTACAGGCCTTAGTGAGAATATTATATAGGTCAGAGGTTGAGAATATTATATGAGTGTCAGAGGTCTGAGTGAGTATATTATATATGTATGTCATTATATACATCTATATATGTCATAAGCTGCAGTGAGAATATATATACACCTTTATATAAATTATATATTTATATAATGTATGCAAATATATATTTATGCAAATGTATTATGTATATGTGTGTATATGTGTGTGTGTTTGTGTGTGTGTGTGTGTGTGTGTGTGTGTGTGTGTGTTCTGAAGATTGAACCAAGGAGTACTTTACCACTGAAATACATCCTCAGCTCTTAATATTTTCATTTTGAGACATTGCTTCACCAAATTTTTGAGGCTGGATTCAAACTTGCAATCTTCCTGATTCATGCTCCCGATTCATTGTGATTACAAGTCTATGCCAGTGTATTCAAATTATTGAGAATGTTATTGAGTGTCAAAGTCTTCAATAGGTCATTATGAGTCTGATGACTCAATGAGTATATTATATCACTCAGAGGACTCAATTAAGGTATAATTTTTGCCAGAGGCCTCAGTGAGATTGTTATATGAAGATCCAGTGAACTCAATGAGGATAATATATGATATGTCAAGATCATTGTATTGCCATGAGAAACTAATAAAAAATATATGTGTTATAGTCTTAACTGATGACATTATATGAGTATCAGAGATTTCAGTGAGAATATTATGAGTGTCAAGAGAACTTGGTGACTTGGATGTGTAACAGATGTGATTCTGCAATCTGTATACAGGGTAAAAATCAAATGTATGAAATATGATATGTCAAGAGCTTTGTAATGTTTTGAACAACCAATAATAAAAAAATAAATAAATAAATAAATAAGAGAACTTTGTGAGGTTATTATATATTTCAGAGGCCTAAATGAGACTATTACATGAATGTCAAAGGGTTTTGTGTGGATATATATGTCTCATCCACCTCATTAAAAATATTACATTTGGGGCTGGGGTTGTGGTTAAGCAGTAGAGCATTGCCTAGTACATGTGAAGCCCTGGATTCAATCCTTAGCACCACATAAAAATACACAAAAATAAAGGTACAATACCTTTGTGTCCAACTACAACTAAAAAATAAAAAAATTAAAGAATATTACATAAGTGTCAGATAACTCAGTGAGCATATTATATGTATTAGACTCATCACTGATCATATTATGTTTGTCAGAATCTCAGTGGTGATATTATATGAGTGTCAGAGGCCTCAATGAAGCCAATATATATTTTAGTCTATTTAGTTAATATATTATATCTGTAAGAGGACTCACTGAGGATATTATATGTCCCCTTATATGTGTCAGAGGACTAAGTGATGATATAAATTTTAAAGATATCAGCATGGATATCAAATGTGTCAGATAACTCAGTGTGGAAATGTCAGAGGCATCAGTAACAATATTATATGTGTAAAAAAAAAAGAATATTATGTGTGCCACAGGTCTTTTCAGAGGCTCAGTGAGTATACTGTATCTGGTAAAGGCTACAATGAAGATACTATATTAGTGTGACAGGACTCGATGTGGATATTACATGAGCTATAGAACTGAGAGAGGATGTTATATGTGTTAGAGGACTCAGTGAGCACATTATATGTGTCAGAACCCTCAGTGAGAAGATTGTATTCTTTAGAGGTTGTAGTGTGGATAGTGCATTAAACAGAGGCCTTAGTGAGATCATTATATGGGTTAGAGGCCTCATGTGAACATGATATTTGTTATAAACCTCAGTGAAGTTATCATATTAGTGCCACAGGCATCAGAGAGGACATTATAGGTAAGGGCCTTAAATTGCATATTATATGTCATAGCACTGAGTGAGGACATTATAGATGACATAGGCCTCATTACATGAGTGTCAGAGGAATCAATGAAAATGTTATATGAGTGTTACAGACCTCAATGAGTATATTCTGTAAAATGCCTCAGTGAGGCATTATATCTTTTACATAGATGGAGCTTCACTGAGGACATTATATGAATATCAGAGAACTCAATTAGAATTTTATATAAATGTGAAAGCCCTGAGAATATTATGTATATCAGAAGTTTCATTCCTCACTGAAGCCCTCATTGTTTGTTAGAGACTTCAGTAAGCATGGTAAATGTGTTAGAGTCTACAGGAGGATATTATGTGTCAGAATCCAGAGCAAAGCTATTACCTGAGTGTGAGTAGTATATGTATTATAGCCCTCAATCACACTGTTATATGACTATGAACAACCTTATATGAGAAAAATATCTGAGTGGAAGAGGCCTTGTTGAAGGCATTGCTTGTGTTTGAGATCTCAGTATGTTCAATCTATGGCTCAAAGGTCTCAGGAAAGAAATCCTATGTGTCAGAGGCCTCACAGAAGATAAAACAGGAATGCCAGGCTTATGAGTGAGAACATTAATTGTGTTAGAGTCCTCAGGGAAGAAGGTATACTAATGTCACATACTTCAGTGAGGGTATTACTGTGTTGAAGGACTTGGCATTTGTGCTGCTTGGGTGAAAGTCCCAAGTGGAGCTACAGTCTGTGTCA
Source organism: Urocitellus parryii (assembly GCF_045843805.1). Classification (NCBI taxonomy): domain Eukaryota; kingdom Metazoa; phylum Chordata; class Mammalia; order Rodentia; family Sciuridae; genus Urocitellus; species Urocitellus parryii. Next base: position 5,310 of record NW_027551951.1, on the reverse strand, counting down.
GAGACCTCAAGGAGACACTTAAAAGTGTCAGAGGACCTCAGGGATTTAGAGGCCTCAGGGAGTATATTATATATGTCAGAGTCTTCAGAAAGATATTACATGAGCCCAAAATCTCATTGAGTCAGAGGACTCAACACTGGTACTTCATTGTTGTTAGAAGTCTCAGCAGAGGTTAGATTGCTTTTTAGAGGGGTAAGAGAAAATATGTTTTCCTGAGGCCACTGTGATGATACCATGAGTCAGAGGCTTTAGTGTGGGCAGAACATATATGTGGGTAGAACATTTATGAAGATTTCATAAACCTCAGGGGGATTATGATGGAGTATCTCAGAACTCAGTGAATAAAATCTATTAGTGTCAGCAGCCACATGAGGAAATTTTATGCATTGAAATCTTCTATGAGTATATTGTGTGGGTTTCAGAAGTCTCTGAGAAAATATCATGATTCTAAATGCTGTGAGTGTGGATATTTTAGAGCATCTTTAGGAAGTTGCTTACAGGTGTCTGTATAATCAATGAAATAAAATATGAATATCAGAGGCCGAAGTGTGTATAGGATGCAAAGTCAGAGGAGGACCTATTGTGAATATCCTATCAGGGATAAGACCACCAGAAGGGTTCTATTTGAGTAGTCACCATCAGAACAGGGATATTACATGGGTCATAGTCATTAGTGTGCCAATGGTAAGAGTAAGAGGCCTTTGCAAATACAGTATATGTCTTCGATATTTGATGTGGAAAGTTAATTCCAGAGTGAGGCTATTAGTTGAGTTTCAGCAAGTTTCAGCAAGAATCACATATGTGACCCAGAAATCAATAATAAAATATTATCCAGCTACAGGCCTCATTGAGGATGCATCAGGGGCTTCATTGAGATTAATCAATGATTGCCACAGGACTCAGCTAGGGTATTGTCTCTGAGTTCTCAGTGAGTTGAATACATATGTCCAAGAACTCAATGTATATAATATGTTTCAGATCCCTCAATCACACTATTACATGACTATGAACATCCTCAGTGAGGAACATATCTGACTGCAAGTGGCTTAGCTGGAGGCATTGAATGTGTTTGAGATCCTAGGATGTTTAATCTATGCCTCAAAGATCTCAGGGAGGAAATCCTGTATAAGAAGTCTCACATAGGATGTGACAGGAGTGCCAGGCTACTCAGTGAGAACTTTATGAGTGTTAGAGTCCTCAGGGAAGAGGCTACATCAGTGTCACACCCCTCACTGGGGATATAATTGTGTCAAAGGCCTGAGCATTTGTACTGCTTGGGTGAGAGTCCTGCATGGAGAGTGTCTGTGTCATAGACCTCAAGGAGACATTTAAAATGTCAGAGGAGTCTGTGTTGACAGAAAGATACTGTCTGAGCCCTCCATGATTTTTAAATATGACTAGAGAATCAGGATCTCTGCCAGTGAGGCTCTTAGTTGTGCCTGAGCTCTCATTGAGATATTAACTGAGGGACAGACAGAAGGTAGAGGGAGAATATTATCTACATACAGCAAGCCTTTCAGAATATGTGATGTAAGAGTCAGAGGCAACTGGGAGGAGAGGACATGAGTGTCAGAGCCCTGAGTGAGTTTATTATACATGTGACAGAAGAATTTATGGACTCAGTGAGATGATCAAGGAATTTCAGAGCCCTCAATAAGTACACAATATTGAGTGTCAGAGGAGGACTCATTGAGGATATTTCCTGAGTGTTGGGGACCTCCATGAGAATGTTCCATGAGTGCTGAAGGCCTGAATGAGGACATATATGTGCTGTAATAGGAAGAGACCTGTGCTAGCCTATTATATGTGACAGTGCCTTCATATGGACATTTAGTGTCAGAGTCCAGAGGGAGGCTATCACCTGAGTGTCTGAATCCTCATTGAGACTGATACATTTTTCAGAAGATGTCCTGAAAATATTTGGTCAAAGTCAGAGGCCTTAATAAGGATGTGATAGGTATCAAAGTCTTCATTGAGATTATTTTGCTATTACTATTGGTCTCAACCAGGGTATTTTTTCTTAAGAGGCCTCAGAGAGTTGAGTATATGTGTTAGAGACTAGGGGTAGAGAATGTAGGTATCATAGCCTCACTCACTCTGTTATGTGAGTATGAAGGTCCTTAGTGAAGAAAATTTTCTGACTAGGAGAGGTTTATTGAGAATAGTTTCCTCAGTAAGTATACTTTAGAGATGAAATTTCTAGTAAGTTTTTTAAATTTTTTTTTAGTTATACAGGACACACTAACTTTATTTTGTTTATTTATTTTTATGTGATGCTAAGGATCGAACCCAGGGTCTCACACGTGTAAGGTGAGCACTCTATCACTGAGCCACAACCCTAGCCCTCCAGTGAAGAACTTCTATGTGTCAGATGTCTCATTGAGAATAAGGGTAGGAGTGCCAAGGTACCCAGTGAGGGACACTGTATGTGATGGAGTTTTCAGGGTTGAAAGAACATCAGTGTGAAAGGCCTCAGTGAGATTATGAAATGAGTATCAGTGGCCTTAATGACTACATATTACATGGAAGAGGCTTTACTGAGAAGACGATTTTTCTCAGACTGGTCAGTGAGGAAAATATGGGCTCAAATGACTCAATCTCTCATCTACAAAGGTTGGAGCCCTCTGTGGGGATTTCATATGTGTCAGAGACCTCAATGAGACACATGCATGTGTCAGAGGACTCATTGTACATACTATGTAACCTTTGGAGGTCTCAGTTATATTTTGAATATCTATCAGAGCATTAATCTGTGCAGACAACAGGTATCCCAGAGCACTTGGTAAGATAGTACTTCAGTGTTAGAGGTCTCATGGAGGTCATTATCTGAGCTTTAGAAGCCTAAGGGTGGATATTATATTCATTTCATTGTCCTGCATGAGAATGATATCCACTGCAGAGTCCTCAGGCAGTATGTTACCAGTGTGAGTGGACTCAGTGCTATATGATGTGAATGTGAGAGGCCTCATGGAGGAATCATGGGAGTTTCAGAAGAGGATACATTGAGGATATGATATGAGTATAAGATACCTGCTTCAGGCTATTATAAAAGTGTCCAAGGCCTTTATATCTTATGTGTCAGAAACTTCAGTGATAACACTGTATTTGACATAGGCCTCTGTGAGAATATTGTAGGTGGACGAGGCTTCTCATAGATATTAAGTGTCAGAGTCTAGAGCCAGGGTGTTACCAGAATGCCTGAGGCCTCAGTAACAATGTGAACATGACCAAGGTTACAGTTTAGATATATTATTGATGTCAGAGGCCTCTGCGATGATGTGATATGTGCCCAAGGCTTCAGTGAGAATGTGATGTGTTTGTCACAGACCTCACATTGGATATTATACTTCATAGAGGCTGCAGTAAATTTACTATACCTGTCAGAGGCCTCAGGTTTCACTTATGGAAAGACGCCTCCATAAGTATATGATGGCTGTCAAAAAGATTCTAAGTGGAAGAGACCTCTGTTAGTCAATTACATGTGTCAGATGTCTCCAATACTACATCATTAATACTAGGGGCCTCAGTAAGCCTCTTATAGGTCCTGTAGGTTGCAATGTAGATACTGTATGTGTCAAGTCCTCAGGGAGTTAGAGGCCTAAAGGAGTATATTATATCTGCCAGAGGTTTAAGGTAGGATATTAAATGCTCCTGACTCTTCAGTGAGGCTATTAACTGAGTCAGTGGATTCAGCATTGATACTTCATTGCTGTCAGAGGCCTCAGTGAGGACACTATTAGGGTTACAGAGGTCATTGAGTCAGAAGTCTTAGTGACAATGGAGGATATGTCAGAGGTCTGAGAATATCACATGCATCTGAATCTTCAGAGATAATATTTTGTGTGTCAGAGGCCTCAGCAAGTATATGGGCTACAGGCCTCAGTGTTGATATTACATGAGCATCAAAAGCCTGAGGGAGGAGGCATTGAATGTGCCCTGAGGGAGGACATTTAAAATGTGTCTGAGGCCTAGCTGAGGATAGTTTGCTTGTTGGAGGGCTAAGGGAAAATATTGTTTGTCAGAGGCCCCAGGGCAGATACCAGGTGTTAGAGGCCTTAGTGTGGGTAGGTGTGAGAACCCTGAATGAAGATTTCAAATATTTCAGAAGCCTCAGTGAGACTACAATGTTATTATCACAGGCCTCAGTGAATATACTAGGTTAGAGTCAGAGGACAAGAAAGGACTTTCTATACATCAGAATCCTCTAGGAGTTTATTATATGGATTTCAAAGACCTCAGGAAAGATATCATATAATTCTTGGAGCTGTGAGTGGGGACATTTTAAGTTTCAGAGTCCTTAGGAAGTTGATTAGGGGTGAACGTACCTTCAGTGTGATTGCATATGAATGTCAGATGCCTTAGTGAGTATGGGATATGAATGTCAGAGGAGGCATGGAGGATATCCTATCAGGGTAAGAGACACCCAGGAGAATTCTATATAAATAGCATAGACCAAATGTGGATATTGCAGGGGTCAGAGTCCAGTGTACCTATGATAAGAGTAGGAGGCCTCTGTAATCCTATCATATGCCTTAGAATCTTCATGTGGATATTTACTGTCAGAGTCCAGTGCAAGGCTATGAACTGATAGTCAGAAGCCTCAGTGAAAAATCATACATGTGATCCAGGACTCTGTGAAAACATTATGTCCAATCAGAGGCCTCAGTGAGAGTGGGTCAGAGTTTTCATTGAGCTTACTCCATGATTGCCACAGGACACAGTTAGGACATGTTCTGTGTTCAGGGCCTCAGTAAGTTGATAATATGCATCTGAGGACTCAGTGTGGATAATATATGTGAGAGAACCCCCAGTGACACTAATATATGATGTAAACATCCTTAGTAAGGAAAATATTTGATTGGAATAGACCTTGTTGAAGGCATTGCAGATGTTTGACATCTTGGTGTGTATAATCTATGGCTTAAATGTCTCATGAAGGAAATCCTATGTGTCTGAGGCCTCACAGAAAATATTATGGAAGTGCCAGGCTACTCAGTAAGAACATTGCATGTGTTAGAGTCCTCAATGAAGAGATTATACCACTGTCACATCCCTCAATAGGATATTACAGTGTGGAATGCCTCAGCATTTGTACAGCTTGGGTAAGAGTCCTCTGTGGAGTTATTGTCTGTGTCAGAGACTTCAAGTGGATACTTAAACTGTCATAAGGATCTGTGTTGATAGGAAGGTACTTTCAGAGTCTTCAGTGATTTTTTTAATATTTTAGACAATAGGGGTCTTTGTCAGTGAGGCTCTTAGGTGTGCCTGAGTTCTTGCTGATATATACACTGATGGCCAAGAGGATTGAGG